>NC_090186.1:17690149-17990149 GCF_024679245.1 Pseudorasbora parva | reverse complement strand
AGGCTCTGAGAACAATGCCTTGTTATCTTGTAAAAGCAGTTATGGCAGCAGGCTGGTGAAGGATAGATAGATATATAGATAGACAGAGAGAGAGAGAGAGAGAGAGAGAGAGAGAGAGAGAGAGAGAGAGAGAGAGAGAGAGAGATAGATAGATAGATAGATAGATAGATAGATAGATAGATAGATAGATAGATAGATAGATAGATAGATAGATAGATAGATAGATAGATAGATAGATAGATAGATAGATAGATAGATAGATAGATAGATAGATAGATAGATAGATAGATAATTTAGAGATTTCAGCCCACTATGGAATCCCTGAGCTAATTACCCGCTGATTACTAATTAACATATTTGAGGCTATAGCAGTGTGAATGTGTTAGGTGTTTTGTCTAAACTTGTGCATAGCACATAAGGTTGTGAACTTAAATTTTGAACTGTTTATCATTGCATGTGTTAAATTGCGTGTTCTGCATTTTAACGCCAGCTTGAATGGGTTATAAAACTTTCAGCGTGACTGTTTAATCAACAACAGATGTTCAGTCCACAGTAAAATCAGCTATTCGGTGCATGTGGTGCATGATAAGAGACAGTAAAACAGCATCCTAGTGATTCAAGAGCAGATATTCTGATAATCTACAGAGCTTCTACAGAGCTTTATCAGCATTGCAGTGACAAAACTTCCTGATAAGGTAAGCTGAGTTTTAGGTGCCATTAGTGTTTTGCTTTTCTTTTTGTTCTTCCCTTTCAAAAACTTCTCTCTATGCTGTGCTGCTAGCGCTATGGGAAAACCTTTGTGTGCGACCAGCTGTGAAGCCTGTATACAAACACGTTAATGAACTCAGCCTTGAACTTGGCAACCTTTGGCTTTGCCACAAAACCACTGTAACATCCCTGCCCCCTTTGGTGATTCGGTTGGCAGCAGTTTCCAGGTAAATGTTGAAAGTTCTGTTTCTTCCTGTTATTGCCCAGGACATTCAACATCCCCTCAACAGGAAGTATTGAAATTGGTGCCCGTTTCAGAGAATTTGGAAGTGTGGAAGCTACTGTCGGGTATCTCTCCTTTGGTCCTAAAGACAGTAGAAAAAGGTTACAAAATAGTTTGCGCACCACCCTCCGCATTTCCATGGCATGGTCCCCACTACTGTGAAACCAGGGCAGATACATCTGCTGTCACAATAAACCATGCAGCTTGTGACAACACATTGATGTCTTAAGACAGGAAACAATCGTTTTATGTGAGAAAATACATAATATGGCGTACAATACACACAAGACATCACTTCCGCCACTTGTATCCCATTGAGAGAAGCCATATAGTGTATTTTGACCTCATCCAGTAGAAGTGATGGCGCACAGTGACAGCTGTTGTACATAGTGTTGTATCTGAGGTAAAATTACATAAATACTGTCCGGTTTCTCACACAGACCACTCGTTTCGTGTCTTAAGACATCATTATGTTGTCATGAGCTGCAGGGTTTAATTTGAAGTTGTTTGTGCATGTTTTTTTATTTATTTTTTTAACTCCCATAGAATTACACCCCATTAACATGCATTATATGACTGGCACAGTGCAACGGTCAGAGTAAAAAATCTTCATCTGTGTTCTACTGAGGAAACAAAAGAAACACTTATATTGGATGCCCTGGGGGTAAGCAGATGAACATCAAATTTTCATTTTTGGGTTAACTATCCCTTTAACGACAGATGCTTCCTGATCAAGCTGGGGAGCAGTCTTTAGATGGTCGTTTAGTCCAAGGGATCTGGAGAGGCCATCATCTTGATTGGCACATCAATTGCTTCGAATTGATTCTTCCCCTGATCACTCTGATACCAGGAGTCCTGGCCAAAGTTCATCAACATAGTTCTTGCCTCTTTCTGATAGCACCTCGTAGGCCGAACAGACTTTGGTTCTCAGAGATAATATCTCTCCTCAACGGATCATCCTGGTTGATCATAAACAGGAGGGACCTTCTATCTCAAGCGCAAAGGAAATTATTTCATCCCTGGCCCGAATTGTGGAACCTTTCCGTTTTTCCCCTGAAGGGTACCGACTGAGGGACACTGGGATTTCAACTGACATCATAGAGACCAATCTCAGTGCTAGGCCTCCCTGCATGAGAAGGACCTATGCCACCAAATGGGTTGTCTTTGAAAGGCAGTGCTGCAAGCTATGCAGACCCAGTCAACTGCCAGATTGCTTCAGTGCTGGAGTTTCTGTCAGAAAAGTTATCATCAGGCATATGTCCTGCCACTCTTAGGATTTATATAGCCATCATATCTGATCGCCCGCTTCTGATCGGGGCCAGGCAACTGATGCCTCTTGTTAGAGCCAAGATCCCCTCGTGGGACTAAGTCATAGTTCACTAGGGGCTAGTTGAGACCCCATTTGAGCCTGACAAGCTTCTGACCCTAAATATGGTTTTACTCATGGCTATTACTTTACTAAAAAGAATTGGGGACTTGCAGGCTCTGTCGACCTCGCCATTTTGCTTAGTCTTTTCCCCTGGAATGATAAAAGCTATTTGGGATACTCATACTATCTGCCTAAGGTTCCATTCTGGACATCCGGTCACTCTTGAAGACATCTGTCCTCCGCCGTTCACAACACAAGAGCTGGAGAAACATCACAGACTGTGATCACCAAGCAAACAATGTCACACTGTTTGAGAGATGCTATTGCCTTGCCTACGAGGTGCATCTACAAGCTTCACCTCTAGAAATTAGGGCTCCTTCTAGCCCAAGGTGGTCAATTGCTCCCAAGTTTTGGCAAGCCCCTTAAACACTTAAAGGCCCCTTGTAACAAGTATGTAATGCGGCAGGCTAATCGTCTCTGCAAAAAATTCATCAGATTTTATTTTTTGTATGTTCATGCTACTCCAGGCTCAAACATCTTTAAATCAACATCCCAAGGTCATTTCTGAGACCTTCTGCTAGCATAGAGAGAAGCTTTTGAAAGGGAACATCTCGGTTTATGTGACTTTAAGCCTGTTTCATAAAAAAGCGGGAACATCATGTCTACATTGCCGCACTGAGGATGTGTCCAGACATCTCTTCATACAAAGTGACATCTGAAGGCGCACTTGTTGCACAACTTTTTGTACTCTCTGACAAGCATGCATTCCAATGACGTTTAAGGCCAAGGTCATTGGCGTGTTTGCACATTTTTTTTGTACACTTGTTTTTTGTTGTTTTATTTGCTTTGTTTTTGTTCTTTTCATTTTGGTAGTCCAGACTTCAGATCAGCATGCATTTTCACTTTATGGAAAATATTAGCTTTGACATTTTGTTTTGTGTTCCACGAGAAAAGGTCATATGAGTTTGAAGGGACATACATATCTGAGGGGTTTGAATGGACATGACACCTCAGAATGTTAACACACTATTGTGTTCTGACTTAACTGGGATGTGTGGCTTTACCTGGGGTGGGTGTTTCTGTTCGATCCACACTACAGGCAGTAGGGAGACGAAACTGGATCCCTAAAAAGAACACAAGTCATTAGAAGTGCTCGAAATAAATACAAATATTTTTGGGTGCAGTCACTGCAGCCTGTCTCCAAACATATTTCATATTCATTAAAATAAATAAGACATTTTAAACAGTGAACAATAATATTCAATCTGACACCAGTTGTTTGAGTCTCTAGATTTCTTCATTAGTATAGTGTCTTAAGTATTTTCTTATTAAAATAAATGTAAAAAAACAAAAACATAATTAAGCTATAATCAGTGGTGTCAGATTGTTGAAAATAAACATATACATACATTTAAAAAGTCACATGTACTTAAAACGACAAACAGTCCAGAACAATTAGTTATAAATGAAGAATTGGTAGGTGGTAGAATATTTTAGCCAAAAAATAGATTTTTTAAGCAATTCTCAATGGTTTTCTCACCAGTATCTCTCATGTGAAGAGACCATTGTGAAAAGAAGTATATTTTAGCACATGTTTAAAGAGTGCCTATTATAGTTTAATTGTAAACTAATGTTTTCAGCCACTTACTTGTATGTTAATTGCAATTAAATGAAAATGTATTATAATTTTATTTAGAATTATATTAATTGCCACTAATATTTTATTTAAAATATGGTTATTGTACTAATACATTTTCTGACAAACATTAATGTTAAACAAAATATGCTTAAATATTGTTACAAATTGTAATCAACTTAGAGCTTTAGTATGTTAGTAAACACATTAAAGGGATACTCCACCACTTTTTCCATATTAAACTGTTATTCCTTTAACTAAAACGAGATGATACATACCTCTCGTGTGTCATGCAGTGCGTGCAATTAATCGCTCAGTGATCATTTTGATAGCACTTAGCTTAGCCCACTAAGCCCAGTTCATTCATTAGGTACCAAACAGAGATCAAGTTGGACGTGACCAAACGCCTCCACTTTTCTCACTTCGGAGAGTACTTCGACTCGGCGCTGTAAAAAGTCACGCCTGAAAAATCCTCTGCTCCTATTGATGGAAATGAGAGAGTTAGGGGGAGATGTGAGAGAGGATTTTTCAGGCATGACTTTTTACGGCGCCAATCAAAGTACTCTCAGAAGTGCTATTCCGGCGTACATTATAGTTATCCTTTTAAACCTGCTTAGAAAAGCACCACGTTTTATTTTGTGTCACCATACTTGGTTGTTCAGCTATCCGTGTAACTGTATTTAAATAGGGGAAACGTGGAGGTGTTTGGTCACTTCTAACTTGATCTCTATTTGGTACCTAATGAATTAACTGGGCTTAGTGGGCTAAGCTAAATGCTATCAGAATGTCACCGCGCGTCAGAGAGATTAAGTGCACACGCTGAGACGAGAGAGGTATGTATCAACTGGTCTTAGTTAAGGGAATAACATAGTTTAATATGAAACAGCGGTGGGAATCCTTTTAAAACATCTGGTCGATGTCTGCTTGTGCTTTCAAATGCTCCTGTGTATTGATCATTGTAGCCAATGACAGACACATCTGATGAGTGCGTGAGCACAATGACCAGTCAGACTCAGAAATGTTTACAATTACAGCTCAACAGCGCTCAAAGCGTCACATTTCCAAAATTTCAGTAATGACTTGGTATTGCGGTCGGCACTTTTGACAACACTAATAGGTAGGAACACTTTAACACCCATAATGCACTGCAATTGTTGCCATCCAAGGCCACTTCCACCAGTTTGCTATGGATATGCTTAAAGCTAGCATTATTCTTCCCGCGTGTGCAAAGGTCAGCGTGACATAAAAATCGTCATCAGAATTTCTATGTGGAGGCTCTATGCAGACATAGGCCTCCCATTTTTACAAGGCTACAAAAGCACCAACTGCGTATGCACTGGAAAAACAACATGGATGTTAAATTTGAACCGCGGACCGTTGTGGAGTTATACTTTGTGCTTTACCAGAAAAAAAGCAGGTTGAAATCCTAAGTATGTTAAAGGGACAGTTCACCCAAAAATGTATATAATAAAGAAGATATTTTGAAGAATTCAGTAACCAAACAGTTGATGAGCCCCTTTGGCTTCCATAGTATGGAAGTCAACGGGGCCCATCAACTGTTTGGTTATCCATATTCTTCAAAATATCTTCTTTTGTGTTCAGCAGAAAAAAATAATTCAAAACCGTTAGCTTGAGGGTGAGTAAATGATGACAGAATTTTCATTTTTGGGTGAACTATTAATTTAAGTAAGAAGCATAATTGTGAAAGTTTACTCTCTTTTAAGTACACAAGTGATCTTTTATTTAATCAAGATTACATAATTAAAAAAAAATATATATATATAAATATATAAGATTTTAAGTATACTAAAAGGCACAATCTAATATAATTAATCATACTTATTTTTCACAATGGTATTTTCTTCTATGTCAATGAAAAAGATGCTCAGATCCAGTCAATATAAATAGCATATAACATTAATCATCGGTAGTTGTGTCTAAAAGGAAAACGCTGATTTGTGTGGTACTTGGTCATTTGCAACTTGGTATAGAAAACCATTCAGAACCAACTAATTAGCATATATACACTTTTAATACACAATGTTATTTTAATATACATTTTAGATTAAAAAAAGAAATAAAACAAAGGTAATGGAAGCAAAAATGCTCAAATAAAATAAAGGCAAAACAAGTATTTTAAACTAAAATTCTAAATGAATAATTAATCAACTGCATTAACGAATTTGCTAAATACTATGAAAAAGAAGTAAACACTAACAAACTAAATTACATTCGTACAATACAAACTTTTGTATGATTTTTGACTAATTTCAATTAAATTAAAATGTAGCAATCAAAAAGTTGCATAAAATACAAGATTGTGACTGTACTTGCACAAATCAAAAACAACAGTCTAACTGATTACCAATTAAAATACATAATCATTCACAGGTATTTGATCAGTATCAGATTTCAGTTGCAGTGCCTCCAAATAAAAGGGGTTAAAATTCACCATAGTGCCAGTTCATTCACAGAAGATTCCAGTAAGAGCGTTGCTTGATCCTGTACGTTTCATCTGGGTCCTTATGTGTGCATGGGCTCTGACAGTGTTAAAGTGATATGCTTAGTAACTCTGTGATGACATGGATGAAGGATGATGATGAGACACAGGAAAAGTATGCCTACAGGAAGACATTTTTGTAATTAAAAAAAAAACAAAACTTTTTTTTTTTAATTCAAAGCTATAGATCATCCGGGTTTTTCATGCATACAGAATATTTGTGCAAAGTAGTACTGTAAACAATACAATTAAAATATTATACTATTCTAAACATATTAATTTACTAAATGATAGTTCTTGTTCTAAAATCTGATCTGATAAGCAATGATCAAGACCGGTTGACAGTTGTTACTTTATGGTTCACCCTCAACATCATGGCAACCCATAACATCTATAAAAAATAAAAAAAAATCAATGTAACCTCATAAATTACGCATTTAGAACTTTCTACACAGGGAGTATATGTGTGTGTATTATATAAATTGTGCTTCTCGAACAAAGTATGCAAGACTCGACCATCAATTGATTTTAGCATATTGCAAAACTGAAAATATATTCTAATAAAAATTGAAATAAATAAAAATATCAGGCAAAGTAGTACTGGGATACAATCACGTTGCAGACATACAGACAAATCGGATACAGGGCCAGTTTACACCCCGCCCTATTGACAGTAATGAGAGAGGGAGGAAGAGATGTGAGGGAGAAATTTCCAGGCGTGACTTTTTACTGCGCCGAGGCGAAGTATCATCAGAAGTGCTATTGCGTCATACATTATAGTTCTCCTTTTTAATCCGCTTAGAAAAGCGCCACATTTTATTTTGTGTCACCATACTTGATCGTTCAACTATTCATGTAACTGTATTTAAATAGGGAAAACATGGAGGTTTTTGGTCACTTCTAACTTGATCTCTGTTTGGTACCATAGTGAAGGAACTGTGCTTAGTGGGCTAAGCTAAATGCTATCAGAATGTCACCGCGCGCCAGAGCGAATAAGTGCACGCACTCAGATGAGAGAGGTATGAATCAACTCGTCTTAGTTAAGGGAATAACATTAACAAAGCGGTGAACTATCTCTTTAATGTTTCATACTGAAATAATGTTTCATAGTATTTCTGTCCTTATTTAATCAAATAAATGCAGTCTTGCATATCATACTGTTATTTTTGGGTAATTAATTTATAATCCCACTTTGTCTACCATCTCGGATTTTTGTGTGTGTGATGAATTCATTTGATTTCAATAGATTGTTTATGTATTTCAGTGATGTTTGCGTGGTGGAGTAGACATATGGTGAATGAATTAATGAATGAAGATGACTTGGAAGAATTACGTGGTTGGAGAGAGGGATGAGCAGTTCTCTGTCATATCTAGTCCATCAGAACCCAGCTGATTCAGAACCAGTGTCATTTCCACATTCTCCCGTGGAGTTGGAGGACGTGTTCACACGCCTCATCTCTCAGTGGCGATCTGAAGTCAAAGATGGCTCCAATTTTTTTTTCTCAACATACATACATACATACAGTGGCGATGCCCCCATGAATGCAGAGTGCATGTCATTATAGTGTAACTACAATCAATTAAAATCATTCCACATGACATCCTACTGAAAATGCTGTAAAGCCTACTTTTTCAGTTTATACCATTTACATCATTATAAATGTATACCAATACATTCTCAAATACAGCTACCCTATCCTTCTATAATTAGTGATGTTAGAAAACATCTAGGTTACTATTATAGCCCCCGATTCCTGAGGGAGGAACTAAACAGACAATTTGGGATCTTGCCTGAGAGCCTAATCATCTTTGAGTGTAAACTAAATGAGCCAATAGACATTGGTGTACAAGTATTGCATCGCAAACTCCACCCCGCAAAGCGGGTATATAGGGAAGAACATGTAATATGCCAATCATCACCTGGTGGTGTAGGCATCCGTGGAGATGACCGCATGCCTGGACACTTTTTCTAGGGGAACTCTTGCATATAGTAATAGAAGGTCTGACCATGGGCTGAAGGTTTGGCGACGCGCCCTTGTGATTGCCACCCATTGCATCTCTGGACTCGGCTATGAAGCCAGTGCTGAAGCAGCCTCATATTAAGCAATCAAAGCGACATTACTATGGCTATGAATGCCATATACCCTAGGAGCCTCTGAAATAGTTTCAGTGGGGCCTCAGTTCTGCCTTTGAGTGAGTTCAGGCAGATCAGCACTGACCGAGCATGTTCCTCTGTGAGGCCTGCTGTCAGATTGGCCAACTCCATATAAAGAAAAGAGATTTTTGTCGCTCGTAGGGAAAGGTCCATTGCTGTGTGCAACTCGTGCATTACCCCTGGTTCTGAACTACCTTTATACAGTTCTTTAAGTGCCTTGGCTTGATATACCTACAGGAGAGCCATGGTGTGCATGGTGTTATCATGACTGTTAAATGGGGCCAAGTAATGACTAAAAACTTTAAAAAGATGCATTGTCACACCTGTTTTTGCTCTTTTAGGGGATATGCTCTTTCCGTGTTAAAGCGCACTAGGGAAATGGCTGCACCACAGATGGCAGGACTATTGCAGCCTGCAGTGTGCAACAGAAACACTTTTTTAGGCTGTTATTGAAAAAACAGGAAATGCTCTTTGAAGTCGCGACCACTACTGCAGCGCCTGCACACAACTCAGGATGCAAAGCCTCTAATGTGTAGCACATCTGTTTGCAATGCAAATATTGCATGCCAATGTCCATTGGCTCCTTTAGTTCACACTCGAAGATTATTGGGCTCTCAAGCAAGATCCCAATTCATCAGTTCAGTTCTGATTCAGTTCAGAATTGATTCCACTTGAATTCTATAAGCTATATTTTGGGTAAAGTTTTAAATTATTATAATTAAATTTGACAGAATGTTCATTTAAATATTGTTTTAAAATATTAAATAGTTTATAAGTGTTATTGATTTTTTAATAACTTGTTCTTATTGGCTGAATGTGTTAAATCAGTGGTTCCCAAATTTTTACCCCTGAGGTATTTAACATCGTTCTGCATGCCTCTTCTCTTCCACTCCGTCACACCTTAAATAAAAATAAATAATGTTTTGAATTGAAGAAACCAGTTCTACATGGAGGCTATACAATCTAACAAACATTTTATGTGTCACCCAGCCCATAGCTCTACATATATCTGCCAGCGAGGAGCCATGTGCTAGTGCCCAGGAAGAGGCAACACTCCTTTTGGAGTGTGCTCTCAACCTATGCAGGCAAGGCCCAGTGGGCCATCCTCTGCTTGGAGACAGCCTTTCCCTTCTTCTGGCCTCTGTAGCAGAAAGTGCTGTTCTGAGGTCCTGAAGCTTTGCGTTCTGTCCACGTATAACCACAGAGCATGGACAGTACAGAGAAAAGCCAGGGCTGGATCTGCCTCCTTTAAGGGCAGCGCTTGCAGGTTCAAACACTGGTCCCTGAAGGGAATGGTATGAACCTTGGGAATACATCCAGGCCTAGGCCCTCAGGGTCAAATAAGTTAGCCGCTCTAGGCATGATTTGTTGACTGAAAATGTGTGCAAGTCCCCTACAATCTTGATGGAGGGCAATGCAATCAGAAGTATTGTCTTCCATGACAGAATTTAACTCTGAAGTCAAGGCTCAAAGGCCTTCTGCAGGTCCTTCTGCAGAGGAATGGGCCAAGATGCTTCTGTTGTGAGGAGCATCAGTTTAGGTTGGGCCAATACGGTGACACTAACAGGATCTGGTCCTCGTCACTTTGAACAGTGTCTGTGCAAGAAGGCTGGGGGAAACGAGGCCAGCTGTGTGCAATGTGACTTGTCTGGGATGGCAAACAGGTCTACCTGCACAGTCCCAAAGTGGCTAAAAATCAGCTGGACTGCCAGGGAATGGAGTCTACACTCTCACAGAAAAAAAAAAACTTGCTGTCGTGAGAGCTTGTGGACTGCAAGATTGAACAAGCCCGGAATGTGAGTGGTGTGAAGCGACTTCTGACTCCAAAGAAGGAGATGGAGGGTGACCACATCCTGGTGGTATATAGACCACACTGATGGTTGATATACACAGTAGCTGCAGTGCTGTCCGTACAGACCAGTACGTGCTTGCACTTGTAGTGACGTTTTGAAGGGGCCCAGCGCAAGACATACTGCTCACAACTCGAGGAAGTTGATGTGCCTTCCACAAATCAAAAACTGCATGTCCATTGTCCGTGGCTATCCAGCCAGTGGTAGATACATCCGAGAAGACCACAGCATGCCTGGACACTTGTTCTTAGAGAACTCCTGCCCATAGAAATGAAGGGTCTAACCACAGGCTGAAAGCTTAGCAACTACTGTGGGCTTGGTTGTGCAGCCAGTGCTAAAGTGGCCTTGTATGAATACATTTGAGCACTGTCACTGTGGCTGCGGATGCCATATGCCCAGGAGCCACTGAATTTTTTTTTTAATGGGGCCGTCGTCCTGCGTTTGAATGAATTCAGTCAGTTCAACACCGACTGAAATCTCGGTTCTCTGTGAGGCGTGCTGTTAGGTTGACCGAATCCAACTCCATACAGAGAAAAGAGATCCTCTTGACGGGGGAGAGCTTACTCTTTTTCCCAGTTGACCTGAAGAGCCAAGTGGCTGAGGTGACCAAGCACCATTTCCCTGTGTTCACACAACTGCTCTCTTGACTAGGCCAGTATGAGTCAGTTGTCAAGGTAGAATGCGAACACCAAGTTCTCTCATAAGAGCAATGGCCACCTTTGTGACTTTTGTGAAGACACGGGGTGACAGGGACAGCTGAAAAGGTGGGACTTTGAACTGATATGCCTGGCCCTCAAACACAAAACATAGTAATGGTCTGTGTCGAGGGGAGAATTGAGACATGAAAGTAAGCGTCCTTCAGGTCAATCGCTGGAAACCAATCCTGGCAATTGAAGCATCTGAAGTGGATGCCTCTGAACTTTAGGGAATGCCAGGTGAACTGAATCACATAGACAGTATGGACAGTATGGATGAGCCAGCGTCTGAGTGTGCGATGCAACACTTACCTTTTTCCACTGGGGGACAGTGAGGGTGTGCGGAGGCCTCTTGAGTGCATTCTAAATAGAGCCCGTGCCCTCCGCTGGCGATGGGAGAGGGTGCCTGACAGTGACAAGGCATAGCATCCTACACCACCAAGCGTGCTCTCTTGGGACTCTGAGATATTGAAAACGGCTCATTCGTTGAATTTTTGGGTATCACTGGACTCTCAGCGGAAAACATAACAGAACAAAATATTGTTTACCCCCTCCTTAAGAGCTGCTCCCTCCATCCATTGGTGGCCTGTCTCAGGGTCACTTAGCCTTCCGCTTGCCACCTTGCTTTGCAATGACCTGGACGGACTGGGCAGCCTTCCTGCGACTGGCTCTATGCTGTTTCCCCGGTGGTGGTTGCTGCTGGGATTTAGTGGGAGCGGAGGTGGCCGCCGGAGGGTGCCCTCTGCAATGTGCAGTGGAGAATGTAATACCTGCTTCTGTGTGGCCGAGAACTGTTGGGCAAATCTCTCATCTGTGTTGCAGAATAGCCTAGCCTGGGAAATGGGGGAGTCCAGGAACTCCCTCATGGGTCTCCCTCATATCTGCCAGGTTGTGCCAGAGATGGCGCTCCTCGACCACTAATGTGGACATCGCCTGACTGACTGAATGTTCAGTGACAGCGAGGAATGAGCTCTGGGTCAGGCCTCGTCCATGTCCATGAGCGCTTGTGTTTGATGCACTTGTAAAAGTCCCATGGCATACAAAGCCGAAGCAGCATGTCCACAGGCTCTATATGCCTTGCCTTTTGGAGTGCATGAAAACATACGTACAGGCTTTTAATGGGAGATGCAAAATATCTTGCATGGTGGAAGTGGATGCTGCACACAGTTGCATTGCGAAGGCCCACTCCATCGGGGGGGGGGACTTGACTGCTTCACCATCCAGGGTAGTGAGGGGTGAGGAGGTACCAGATCGGTTGCTGGCAGAAAAATGTGCAGTTCACAATCTAGTAATCTCCTCATGCACCACCGGGAAGAATGTGACCAGGGCAGGGCGCTGAGAACCAGTGCGAGCTGCCCTGAGAAACCAATCTTCCATCCTAGGTTTAGGACATGGTGGAGGGGTCCATACGAGCCCTACCTTTTCTGCAGCCCCGGCAAGCATAGCCGTCAACTCTGGGTCAGGCTCGGGCAATGCTGCCTGCCCAGAGGGCAGCCTTCATCCCCAGATGACTGAAGCGCCCCAAAACAAATGGTTGGACGTCCCATTTGGGGAGGCCCAGCGTGCTTTCTCAGCAGCTACAATGGTTACAGCGGTGTAGAGTGGAGAGGGGCCCACGGAGTTACAATCGACTGGGAAGACCCTAACCCTCAGGTCACCCAAAAAGGGACTAGATCAGGGTATAGGTAAGGGGTCTTCACCTTCGCAAAGGTGTGTGAAGCTCAACCATAAAGCTGAGATGTCATGATCTTCCCACTGTGGGACTATCCATAAAAGCTGCATCAGCATGCTGAATGCCCAAACATGTGAGACTTTGATTGTTACCATCATCGGGTGACAGGGAACGACCGCATCCAGAAACGCACGGGTAAGAATGACATCTTGAAAAATTCAAGGCCCGTCTTAACAGTGCTGTGAAAACAGAAAAGCCTGCAACCACCGCTGCACGTGCTGTCTCGACAACACTTGTGAATAAAGTCCAAGAAGGCTTTTTCTTTCTGTACACACACTCTTCAGAGACAGCAACAGGTCTGCTTGGTTTCAAAGTGAAGAACAAAGTGCACTTCATCCACTTCCTTATTTATACCTGCGCGGTGGGGCAGGGCAAGATGGGAGTGCGAGATGCAAATATTGCACGTCAATGTCTTTAGCTCATTCTGTATATGTTCTGAGCTCCCAGAAGTGATCCCAATTCGTCGTGATGTCTGGTGTATGTCAAATGTGACTCACTGAAAGGGAACCTATTATATGCACGCTGCTTGTGTGGATAAAGTCAGTTTTGACCACAAAAGATTAGGTAATTTGACTGGATGTCATGTATTTTGCCTTTTATGGCATTTTGCCTGTTAGAAATATTTGCTTGTTTTAATGTCATTTTAAGGTGGAGTAGAATTAAATTAACAAAACTGTTTGGAAACCACTGACTGTGCTAAATAATAATAATAATAATAATAATAATAATAATAATAATAATAATAATATAATAATAATAATGTAAAAGAGTTTTACTAATGACCACTGAAGTTATAAGTTATTAAAAAGTTATCCAGTTTAATTTATTATAATGATACTGTAATCATGCACGATCCCCTGTGAATTCAAATAAGAAATCAAACATTGAAACAAAAACAAAAAAATCAATAATAATAATAATAATAATAATAATAATAATAATAATAATAATAATAATGTATTAACAGACAACTGAAGTTTTATTTTCTTTATATAATACATTTGTAAATGTAAATGTAGATTTTTGCCTCATATGGGTGGCAGGAATGTATATAAGTTTTTGGTAACACTTTATTTTACAGTGCCCCTGTTGCACATCTTGAAAGTAATACAAAGCAAATAATTCATAATTGCAAGTGACTAAACCAAACCACTAACACTAATTATATAGTGCATGTTGTTATTTAATATTACGCAGTAAATATTTGACACCTTAAAATAAAGTGTAAACCAAGGTTTTTGATACAGAAACGTTTTGCTAGATAATATGAAAGTAGACAAAACAATGATATGAAATGAAATACAACAGGTATATTACAAAGGAGCCCTGTCAGACCTACCGTACATTCTACGCCCCCCAGCTAAGCTACGGGCCCCTAAAATGAAAAAAAAGGGTGATAGCTTAGTAAGAAGGAAATTTAAAAGAAAGAAAATAAACACCTGTCCAAATAATTCAACACCATGAAAGATAAACAACTAAACACTACCTCTGACTCATGCATTGTCAGAAGCTCTCTGTAATGATAATATGTGTGTTCATCTTTATTAAACAAAGAAACAACAAACAAACAAACAAACAAACAGAACTAGGCGAATTCACAAAGAATTCCGTGCAGTGTTTGGCATCTAAATTACAGCATGAATTTGGCAAAATATTACATAAAAACCTGATTATATTAATTGACTAATTTAATGGTTGTTCCAATAAATAGCAAAATAAGCCTGTGAAATGTCATGCCATGTACGTCTTAATTATATATGAAAAATTATTTATATAAAATGTAAAAAGTAAATGTTTAATTTATTGATTATATATTATGTTACTTAGTGATATGCAAATGTTAAATGTTGATTGAATGTCACACTAACACTGATTTATTCATTAATATATAAATGATTCCATGCATTTAATCATATTTCAATTATTTTGGCAAATTAAGATACTGTTGGAGCTTGAATGCTTGTCATGATGCAAACCATTGTTGCATCTAGCAAACCAATTTTGTTCTGTGAAATTCTGCCTAAACATAAAAAACTCACAAATTTAACAAGGAAAAAAAACAATTATAACAGAAATAAACACATAAAACACTGAACATTTTGTGTGTCTTGGGCAATTTCTCTGTCTGTTTTTCTTACTGACCAAGACAATGCAATGTTATCATAATTTCCATTTTCACAGTAATTGGAAGCATAGTACCCTTTTGAGAGAACTTGCGCTGTGTCCAATGATGATTCTATGAAGCATGTGTGCAACTAGTCCAAAACTGATTGGTGCAGCATTCACCGCATGATGTTTGATGATGTACAATGGAAAGCTACAGTGGGAAGCCAGACACATAGCACCGTCAGCTTCTGCTCTTCATCGAGCACTGTGTGAATAGTTGGTCTTATTTGGTGTTGTTTGTCCAATTAGGAACATGTTACATTATGGGAGATGGCACACAATCCGTGTCTGGTCTGCTTAGGAGAAACTGTGTTCATTTATGAATGCAAGCACTATCAAGAGCTGTAATTTTAAAAATATATAAATTGTTCTATGGCTGTATTTAATTTGGGGGAATTTAATAGTCAAATAATTACCTGGCTTTGTAACATTATATACCATTGTTTATATAATATATTCAGCCTTTTATCCAGAACGTGTTCACTTGTCTGGTTGTTCTTTGGCTGCATTGAGATTTTCCGGGGGCGAATCGTTCCAGTATCAAGTGTTTCTGTTCGGCCTAGCATTGTCCCCTAGCATTTTTATGAAATGCATGGATGCAGCTCTGGCTCTTCTCAGACTCCAGGGCATCGGTGTACTCCATTACATCGACGACTGGCTGATACTAGCTCAGTAATCATGTAAGGGTGGTTCGGCATCGAGATGTCATTCTCGTCTGCATAAAGTTAAGCACAGATGCCTTCATACCCCTTTCATATTGAAGAAATTGTGGTTTCTGTCACAGGGAAGCCTACATCCTGTCGAAGCAGGGGCTGAGGTCCAGGTAATGGTTACTCCATCCTGAGATGGTGGAGATAATTTAGAGGAGTTAGCTTGGCAGAAGTGTCTGTGTTTGATCTGTTTGTGTCAAAAGAGACGACCTATGGCCCAATCTGGTTCACCTTCACACATCCGGCTACTCCGCATGCCATGGATGGGATTAGACTACTCCTTGTATCCCTGTTCTGGATGGTGTGTGGAAAGTGTGGAAACTGGGTCTGGCCCCTGTGGGATCGGCTCCAGAATACTGGTCTCTCAAACAAGGTTGTTGAGATCATCCTTAACTCTAGAACTCCCTCCATGAGGAAACTATTTACCTTAAAGTGGAGGGTCTTCACTTAATGGTGCAGAGACATCAGTTGGATCCAGTTAACTGCCCAGTGGCATCAGTGCTGGAGTTCCTTGAGGACCACTTCTGTCGGTCCTTCCCCATCTATGCTTTAAGTTACATGGAGGCATTTCCTGCCTCCTATGCACCATTGAGCAAGGGATCTTGGGAAGATACTAAGATTCTTTCCTTCACGGCACCTTTCATGCTCCTCATTTGTCGGCAAACCAGTAGAAGCTACATTATTTGCCCTGTTAGGGTTCTTGAGATATGTCCATAGGACTGCACAATGGTGGAAGCTATCTCCATGGCTTCGAGGTGCGCAGTATCCCTTAACCTCTGCCAGTGAGAGCTCATTCCACCAGATTTATGGCAACTTCAAAAGCTTGTTGTTAGAAGTCTCCCTTAAAGACATTTGTGTTGCTGCAGGTTGGCCATCGCTGCACACATTTTTACGGTTTTTCAGACTGGACTTGAGGTACAGAGTCTCAGATGCTTTCATCCTGAGTTGTGCCTAAACAGTTTTACACCAGAGCAGACACATGTCAGTATGGCACAGTGGGTATTTCACTCCCCATAGTGTAATCATCAGAAGAAGCATGAATTTCGGCAAAAGGGAAAGTTAAAGATGTAATCATTTCGTTTCTTGAAAGGGAAATGAGATGCATAATTCCTGCATGCCTGGGATCAACTAGTTTCAGCCTATTAGCAGCTGGCACTGCTGTGTTGTCGCTTCCCTTTGTAGCTACCATGGTACACCATCACAAGTCACAAGGTGACGCAGCACAAATCAAGATTGAATGAGTTGCACACGTGCCTCAGACACAGTCATCTAGAGCAGTGGTTTTCAAACCTGTCCTGGAGGACCCCCAGCCCTGCACATTTTGTATGTCTCCTTCATCTAACACACCTGATTCAACTCATGAGCTCATTGGTAGGGACTGCAAGACCTGAAGTGGGTGTGCCAAATATGGGAGACATATAAAATGTGCAGGGCTGGGGGTCCTCCAGGACAGGTTTGAAAACCACTGATCTAGAGGCAGTGTATGCAGCAACTCATTCCCCTCTCAGGGACATTATGTTGCAAAAGCCTGTCCTCTCATAAACTTTCCAAATTAGTTGCATTATCCAGGAAGCTGTGTAGCTAAACTTCAGTGACAGTATTAAAATAAGCAAAAAAATAAATTCTTCAGTCGGCATTCACAATTAAACCTACTTAAGTCAAGTAGGCTTAGGTAAACCCACCTAAGCCAAGTGATGTACATATATGTGAATTTAGCTCTTGCTGTACAAAAAGCATGCAAGATCAGAACAATTTCTCCGGTTAATTATGTCAGATGTTGACACTATGGGCTCCTTATAGCAGGAGCTGATGTCTGAAGCACATGTAGAAATGTGTATATTGGCCAAAAGTGTGGTCAGATACAGGTCATCAGCATCACCAATACCATAAACAGACACCTAAAATGCATCACCAGATTCTCAGGGAACCGGGTAACATACATAATTGTAAATAAGGGGAACTCAATGCTGCATTATGATGATGACACTATGGGCACATTAATTCCCACATCACCATACTGAAAAACGGCAGAACAACCAGGTTGTGAAGTATGCCCAAGCACAAACCATTTTATCTAAGAAATTGATTAAGTCAAAAGAATCAACACAAGGAGCCTGGGGTCAATCCAATTGAACAATAAATACCTTAAATGTGTGTGGAAAGGGCAGCCTGTCACAACCCAATAATTATAGGGTTAATTAACAAATAAAGCCCCAAAAAGACGTACACTTCAGATGGAGTGGGCTCCATTACCCAAGGACAAAGACTACTGTGCATCCCACAAGTAAACTTAAATTGTAAAGACTGACAGGGCACAATCTTAGAATACTTGTCCAAGAACAAAATATTGTATGCTACTTATTGTTTCTTTATTGCCTGAAACCTATCAATGACAGCATTGACTGCATCATAAAATAGGCTAGACGGCAAAACAGGGCATCCAACAGAAAGTCTTGGTTTTGTCCTTGATGCCAGAGCGGTTGAGCCACAGATGTCTCTCAATGGCAAGTAACACAGACATCAAACAGGCGATGGAGCATGCTGTCTGCTATTGAGTGGCAAGGAGTGCAAGATATGTGCCCTGACGGTCAGCCTGGGACATGCAATGACGCTCTGCCTCATAAGCCTTATGATCTGCTGCCTCATAAGCCTTACTCATGATGCCAGATGTAATTTTACGGGGTGTAGGTGTAAAGAGTAAAGTGGGCTTATTTTGTAAGGATGCTGAATCAGGGGAGAGAAAGCAAGTGTCTCTTCAACCACATACACATACTAGTTAAACCCCATGATGGTTGAATAATTTGACGTTGCAGGGTTATAAATAGGAGCCAAGTACAGGCTGCCCCAGGATCTTGACACCTCAGTGTGATGATCTGGGAAGAATAACTTTTTTGTTCTCATTTGATCATTTAAGATTGAGGTTATCCACCACATAGGTAACCACCTCAAGCAGTTTCTTGAAAGCACAAGACTGCAAGGGATATCTTGGCCACCCAACTTCTTAGAGCCAGAGGCGAGAGTAGGCCCTTATCTGGATCCAAAGAAATCCCCAGGCAACTTCTGTATCCAACTAGGTCCTTAGAGTTTGATAAAGGTTCAAGAGAAAGGGCAGTGTCCCACTCTCAAGCTCATCAACCAGCTCCACCTGTGACACCCATTATTTGAGCCACTCTGTCACAGATGTGGGACCCAAACCACGAGAGAGAGAGAGAGCTGCCTGACTCTCATTACTGGAAAGGAGAGCCATACATGAGTAAAGCTTTCACATTGTGAAACTTTCCCAAAGAGGGCAAGTGCTCCCTTGTGAGCTGACCTGGCATGCTCCTCTCCCTAGCAGATCAAGTTTGCCATTCCTCATTATAAAGTGAGGACATGGTGGAACACACTGCTTGTAATTCTTGAATGTCATTATGTTGGTTCATAACAAATAAGCTGGTGACATATAGCGTCACCATAGCGTCCCATAGTGGCAATGTCATGAGGTAGCGCTGAGTTCCACTCGAAAGGGAACTATGGGTTAATGCATGGAAGGTGACATTTCCACCTTTTTTCATATTAGCAAGTGACTTTTATGTATGATTTAACTAATTCTTTCAATTAAAGGGTCAGAGAGGTCTATGCATTTGTAATATTCTTTTTTATTTGTTTTTTTTTAATTCTGCCTATTATGTTAATATGTTTACTTATAAAATAAACATACTTTCAAAATGTTTTTTCAACACATCGTTAAGCACAGCAGTGTAGCTATGATCCCACATGAAATTCTGATGTCAAATGACTGAAAACACCTGCACAATCCACGTCATATCTGTAAATCATTTCTGTTTTTATGTTTATCACTGAAAAAAAGAAAAGAAAAAAAACACATAATGCATGTATACATTGAGAAAAACAAATCAAAATCACAGTTAGTTTGGAAAGAGAAGCACATAAAACAAATTTTGGAGCATTAAATGACTATTTCACTTAACAATTAAATGTATGTCATGTACTCACCCCTACATCATTCTAAAACCTTTGGTTTTCTTTTTTTCATACCGGTTATGAACGACATGAGGGCGAAAAATGACATAATTTGAATTTTGGGTTGAAAATAAAGTCCCCCTAATCTCAATACTTATAGCTATTGTATTATTAGAATTCCAGTCCTATAAATAACAATGAAGTTTGAACAAATGTGACATCTGTTATTAGAGGTCATTGTAGTTCTGGCAATACATTATAAGCAAGCTACATTTTTAAAAATCCTTTTTGGTTTTAAGTGATACCATTAAATCCCATTATCCCAATAAATCATCATCATGGCATCTAAATTTCACAGCTACAGAGGACACATTGCCTTGTTCCTTTATAACCATACTGTACATAATTGTTCTTTACTTTCTGCATTGACAATGATAAAAATGTAGCTGCTACATTGAAACAGTATGAATTAGCATAACAAACAAATGCAAATACTTATAACAACATTATCAACAGCAACAAAAGAAGCAAAGGGTTACAATAAATGCCTGAGATTCATGCAAAGGTTTGACAAAAAGTATCTAAGGGCTTCATCTTCATGCCCTTTAAGTGCTGTTTAAAATGAAATAAACACATGCCAGTGACTTGTACAGAAAAACACAGGACTTGCATAGAATGAATGAAGGTCTTAAGATTGAGAGAACATCTGCAATATCATCAGCACCTTTAAACAAACATATTTTCATTCCCTGAACATGTCTCTTAGTAAATCAAAAATTGGAACAATTTGTAAATCTATTGCACATCATAGTCATAAACATTATGGTACCTATTGTGGTTTATTTGTTTTATAGAAGAAAATGTAAATATAACCAGTGCAATATAAACCAGCAAATTATATCTGAACGTTGAATAACAGTTCATAGGTCCTTCTTATGCCACAATAAATAAATAATGCATCATACAATTTCTTTTATAATTCAGTTGGCCCTTTTAGCCTTTTCTTATGGCTAAACACTCGTTCGATAAAGCTCATTTTGAAATATACAGCATATCATGGATTTCCACATCCATACATTTTACACATATTCTTTGTGTCACTGTTTCAAATTGATTCTCTTATTTGATAGGATAGGCAAAAAATCATAATGACAGAGTAAGCCAATAGGCAAAAAATTCTGTCATCATTTGCTCAAAAGAAGATATTTAGAAAAATGTCACATGAAATGTCATTGAAAGTTAACAGGCTCAAATGTTGTTTTGGATCTGACTTTCATTATGGACAAAATAGCAAAACATATCTTCTTTTGTGCTCTACAGAAGAAGAAACTCATACTGGTTTGGGACAACATAGTTCTGAGAACAGTTTTGAGCAAACTATCTTTTTAAGGTGTGCATTGTCACCATTGTAGTGGAAAAAATATATAAAAAAATAAAGTAACAATTCTAAATCTAAATTTTGAAGGCTATAATCTCCTACTGTTTAATTAAAGGGTTAGTTCACCCAAAATGAACATTTTGTCATTAATTACTCACCCTCATGTCATTTCAAACCCGCAAGACGTTCAACTTCGGAACACAAATTAAGATATTTTTGATGAAATCCGACAATTTGAAATCCTGTTCACGTTATAAACAGTGCAGGGTTCCGGGTTATACGTCAGAATGCCGGCTCCTGCATAAGCACCACAGTCATGGGGTACACACACTGTACATTTTATTTGTTGGTTTAACTTAAAAAGTAAGGTACCTGGTTGCCTTAAAATGTTGAGTTTATTGAAGTAAAAAAATTGAGTTGATACAATGAAAGAAATTGCTTAAATAAATAGAAACTCAATATTATTGTATCTGAACCACATAAAATGTGATAAATCATGAAAATAGCACAATTTTGCTTGTTTCACTGCTTCATCACAAATAAAATTACAATATGCTTACGTATTTTAATACAATTTAAATAAAGGTTGTCGATTCTCAAAAATGTTCATTGTATTAACTCAAATTTCAATGAACTCAAAATTTTAAGGCAACCAGGTAACTTATTTTTAAAATAATTTTTACAGTGCATGAACAGCGTCAGAGACTGACATGGAAGAGAACATACTGAATAAAGTTGTTATTTTTTTTAACAAAAAAAGTATTTTTGTCACTTCATAACATCAAGGTTAAACCACTGTATATTTGAATAGTCTCTTTACTACCTTTCTGGACCTTGAAAGTGTTAAATAGCTGTCTATGGACGGCTCAGAGAGCAGTCAGATTTCATAAAAAATATCTTAATTTGTGATCCAAAGGTCATACGGGTTTTAAACGACACGAGGGTGAGTAATTAATGACAGAATTAAAATTGTTGGGCAAACTACCCCTTTAAGCCAATTAGAGCGGTTAAACTGTCACCTACCACAATAAATCAGTATCTCCCTTGTGCAACAGGACACACATCAGCAAGACCCCATTCGTAGATTAATGAGCTAAAAAAGCCTACGAATTACATCACTAGTGATGACGGTGTCAGTACATTCAAACCGTGCCACTCTGTGCTTTGCAAAGGAGCAAGGACATTTGACAGTGTTTTACATGCCAAATAATTGGCTAGCTCAGTGAGCAAAAGTAAAAAAAAAAAAAAAAAAAACTAGTGGTATAGAGCTAGTGGATTAAAGATGATTTCATTAGATTTTTTTTTTTTCATAATTGCTGGCTGTGAGAAAAAAAAAAACTACATTTGGAATTTGAAAATTTAGAAATGCTAACGTGCAGACAAAATCAAATTTTAAAGGGATAGTTCACTTTAAAATGAAAATTCTGTCAACCTTTACTCACCCTCTAGTTGTTTCAAACCTGTATGAATTTCTTTCTTCAGCTGAACACAAGGGAAGATATTTTGAAGAATGTCAGTAACCAAACAGTTAACTGGAGCCATTGACTTCCATAGTAGGAAAGAAAAAAATACTATGGAAGTCAATGGCTCCAGTTAACTGTTTGGTTACTGACATTCTTTAAAATATCTTCCCTTGTGTTCACCCGAAGAAAGAAATTCATACAGGTTTGAAACAACTTGAGGGTGAGTAAAGGATGACAGAATTTTCATTTTAAAGTGAACTATCCCTTTAAAGTACTGTATAATTATTATAATGTATGATAAATAATGAATTTCATTATTTACTCAAGGAAAATGGAGATATCTGTAGCAAATGATGCTGTGATTGTTTTCTTGAATATTTCTGAAATTCTTATTTAAGAAGGCAAACTTCTGTTACTCCCACTCAAGGTAACATTAAACATTGGAAAATAAACAAAGAAAGAAAAATCTAATTTTGTTGTAATATTTCAAATTAAGTATAAATATATTTTAAACATACTTAATTTTCAAAAGACAAATATTGCCTTAAACTTTGGCATGATGATAGTTATTTTTATAGTAAACAAAATATTTTCATATAGCCTCTGTTATAAATAAAATACTTAAACCTAGTACATAAAAATATATTCTATTAAGGAATGTTTATCTTATATTTTAACATAATACCTATTTTCTATGCTAACTATATTTATAAATGGAGAATACATTTATAATTTTACAAATTGTCCATAAATGTCACAGTGTCTCATTTACTTCATTATAGTGGCACAGGGAGATTGAATGTCCTGCAAGTAAACCCTAAATAAATAAATATATTTTGTTATTTAAATATTTTTTTCCAACTACATAAGGTAATTTTGTGCATGTACATTTTGTGCATATAGAACTGGTTTCACGTGCTATGTGTGTCCTGTGGAGAAAAATTCAAATGGTCCCTTAAACGCAAAACAAGTAACTTAAAATTAAAAATCTCTAAAGGAGAATCACTATCCAGGGAAATGGACTATATGATTAGGATGAAAAAAAGCAGGAAGGGGTAATATTTTTGTCACATTTTGTATTTTTGATTTAAGAAACAAAAAAATTAAAATATAAATAAAGATTTGAGTGAGCAAGGGAGTCAAGGTCACAGTTACATAATATTTATGAGAAAGACTGTATGAGAATTACAGAAGCAATCATTTTGTGAAGCTACATAGAAAGTACAAAACTACAGTAGTGCTGAGCGATAGTTTTCATTTGTATCATTCGGTGTAAGTTGTTGAACATAATTAAATCTTTTTCAGATAGAAATTGTTGAATAAATACCTAAATAAAAAAATACACTATGCCATGGGAAATTAAAAAATAATAATATGTATTATTAAATTAATAAATTGTATCTTTATAATACATATGTATATTACATATGTTATTAACAGAGTGCAGAGGACCAGCATAATTAGTTTACAGGAATGATGTCCATTTAATCATGAAACGTGTTGAAGTGTTTTAATTATTATAAAATGATATAAATGGAATATATTTCAGAAAAGCACCTAACATAGCGTTTCTCAAAATGCCATTACCTGTTTCGATATTCAAATCTACACTAAATAACAGTCAATCAAATCATATAAAATTAGTAAACAATTTTAGTTAGGACTTTTGTTAAGTGTATTCAGGATACAAAATGTGTGAGACAGGCTTGTGCACAATTCAGTTCTTGAATTTGAATTGATGTCAAAAACTAGCCTAGTCAAGAACAGGATCCAGAAGTCAAGAACAGTCAAGAATAGAAGCAGAATTGAAATTCAATAAAAATTCTAAGAAATTCATACATATTTCAAGTCAAGTAATTAACAATGAAGCTTTACAGTATATGCCAGATGTGATTGCCTTACATATTTTATAAATGATATTAGTTTGAACTACGTGTACAAATTACATTAAGAGGAAATGTTTTCCACCAGTAATTAATGTAAAAAAGCTCTAGTCACAGAACAAATAGTTAAGTTTGATTTATTGATAATTGTAATTTTGTGAAACATTATGGAACATTTGAGGGTAAATTGAAAATTAGATGCAACGGTTTTGCTCAGTGAGTTTTGCATTGGAACAAATGATAACTGCATTTACAACAACTTTGTGTTATTTGATTATTTTGAAATGAAAATAACATTGGACCAAAACTAATTAAACAACATTGAGGGGGTAATTTATTTCAAGAATTTTATCGTTATCTATATTTTAGAACAAAATGTATGCAGGGCTGAGGAGTGACAAGTTGCATGTAATGAAATGTTGCTATTAAATTACAAAATTAATGTAATTGTATTTAGTTGTATTACTGAGGTAAAATGTGCATTTCAATTCATTACTTACAAATTAAAAGGAAATTGCGTTGCATTGATAAAGTAATCCAAATAAAGTAATCCAAACCACATTTATAATGGGTAACTTATAACAGTATAAGCAATTTCCAAAGTAACCTTCCTAACACTGAATGTATGTGAAAGTCAACACATTCTTTCTGTTGTATGGCTGTGTGGAAATGATTTGAATTGCCATGACTTTAATTACACTTCCTGTCATTCTAATTCAAATTCAAATTTAACTTCCTGTAGATGGAGTCAATTTGTATCAAATTCCAATTCATGAATTGAATGGAGGCCAATTCTGAAATTCTGAATTTTGCACAAGCTTGCACAAGCTTATATTCACAAGGCACAGCAAAAGGGATTCTACAGTAATTTAAACCATTAACATTCTAAACATATCCAATAACGGATTTAAATAATACCATGTTTTAGTGTTGGAAAAGTACTGATACTTTGCAATTACAAATTTAGGACTAAGAGTAGAAGTCAAAAAGCAGCCATAGCGAATTATGAAATTTAGTGGGATACTCATCTTTGTATTGTTTCAATTAAATAAACTGCATCTATTTCCATCCTTGATTAAAGCATTATAATAATAAAACGCTTTAATAATAAAAAAAAGATACCACTCAGCACTACTTTGTAAATGGCCCACAAATGCTTACTATATGTATTGGCTAGTAATTACACACTGCAGATGTAGAGTTACAATAAATATGTCAAGGGCTTATACTTGAATTAAAATACAATTTGAATTTATTGACTTCTAATCCATCTACACATGAATTTCCTGGAAAATTGAGAACATAAAGTAGATTTGCAAAATGAAGTAAATGCCAATCTCATAATACTAATGTTTCGATCTTCCATTATGTTGTAGCTCAACATGATTGCTGCACATGGTTCGTCATTTTCCCTTGAAATGAAAAAGCAAAGGGCTGTGTGACCTGGCACAAGAATATTGCAAGAATGGTTCACTTTGCAGTCTTTTATAATGGGCTTCCTCTAAAAGTTTTTAGGATAGAGAAATCTGGTGTCAAGTAAGTTCAAATATGTCCTACAGCAAAAAAATACACAAAGTCAAGGTTCAAACGAGAAGTAAAATAATGCTAACAAGTTGTTACATAAGAATATAACTGGCAATCCAATTTTTCAAGCAGTCCTGCTTTATAGCTTTATAACTGGTGTATTTAAGTACGTTGTACTCTCCTCAATAGATCTACAATGTACTTGTGTTTATGTTGCAAAACACTTTTGCAGCTATTGAGGTGTAATACATGTAAAGTTAGGGACAGGTGCCTAGGGACCATGTAGTTAGGTTAAGAGTGGGATAAGGGATAGGGGTAGTTTAGTTACAATGTAAATGCAAATGTAATTATAGGTAAGTATAAGTACAACATAGAAACATGTATGTACACATTAATTAAGTGTATTATATTGTGCATTGATTTATTTAAATTAGGGCTCACACTAAAGATGATTTTGTTAATCGAATAATCGGCTGATTATTTTACCGATTATTTGAGTAAATGGTTTTTACATTTTGCGGCAGATCAAATCCTTGTTTAATTTTGGCCAAATTACATCTAATTCAAATGTTTACTTAATCTTTAGTATCTGGGCAATGTCATTTTTTTAACAAAAATATGTAAACATCAAAACATGCAAACTTGTGAGGGTTTAAACTTTTATTTTGAAATTGGGATTATTTAGAAAAATACAGATATATTCCGTTACTGATATATTCCGTGTTGCCGTGGGTTTATAAATTATTTAACTTAAAAATCTGAAAAAAATGGCGCCCATTGCATCCCAATATTAACATTATAAGTAACCTAAACTTATTAGCATATGCAGAAATTGGATGGCAGTTCATGTGGAGCAGCATTTACTGTGACTGGAACTGCTCTGAGACTGTAAGTAATCTACACGCATGTAAATAAAAGCAATATTAAACCCGAGAGGCATTTATGCCTTTGTGAACTGACAATAGCACTATGCTATGGTTTTTAAATGGTTTTAATACATTGTGTAGCGTTCATGGAATATGTCACTTCTGGTATTTTGCCAGTTACTTAACACAGGTGCATTGCAATCAAATACTTTTTCAAAATTGAGTACTTGAATTTAATCGAGGAGTGGTGATATCGAGGATAGGTTCCATCATGCATTCTATAGTGTTTCTATAACAACTTGTTAGCAACCACACAGTGGTTTCAATGTTCACATCAGAGGTATGACCGTGTGTATTTTATGTTGTAGAACAAAATAGTTAGTGTTAATGGTTAGTGTTCAATTTGTAAGTATAATAAAATGTCATTATACTCAGAAATTGAAAACTGCCATTCTAAAAGTCCCTCTGCATCCTTGAACTATATTCACAACCTCTTTTGGTCAGATTGAGTGGTGAGATCATTCACCACTGTCACACAAGAACTGCTTTAGCCATGGACAAAACACTGACAGTGACAATCAGACAAATTGAAACATTCTCTACAACGCAAATAACATTCATGAATCATTTCCGTTGTGATGTAAACAGATTTTATGATCTGGCACAGCAAATGGTTCCATCTAGAATAGCTACACTATCCCTGTTTTGCCAAAACGGCACCTTCTCCTATCAGCATCTTTGCAAAGAGAAAAGCGACAAGCTCTTCTCTGGGCACAGGGTTTCCCCCAGGTGTATAGTGTTGATTCAGGAATAAAGTCAATGCTTGGTCCAGTGTTGAAAATGATTAGAATGATAGAGATAAGTAGGACATTGGTCCACTAGTGTACTTTCTGCACCAGAGTTCAAGGCTGGCACTTCTTTGACCGTCCGCTCGACTGCAGTTCTTCTTCTTCCTGCCAGTGTCTAATTTGGATCTTCCCAGTGACTTGGTCAACGGTGGGCCGGTGGTAGGTCTATCAGGACTGGCAGGGCTGGTTGGGCTGTTGGTGGCCGTGGTTCCTTCAGGAGTTCCCTCAGTAATCTCGATGCGGGGAGGCTCCATTAGATCAAAAATATTAAAGGCTGCCGGTTCAGGCTGACACATTACTGAAGCGTCTGCAGTGTTTTGTCTCACTAGACCATTAGCACCAGTCTGGACGCCAACGGACACCCTCTCGCTCAACTGAGTGGAACTGGTGCCGGTGGCAGCCTCCCGGCACATCGTCCACATATTATAGCACTGGGTGAAATTAAAGAAGTTGCTGTTGAAAGTCTTGAGCTCTCCGCAGACATCCCTGCGCAGCTCCGCTAGCTCGTAGCGCATTGCCGATATCTCCTCTTTCCACTGCATGTTGAAGGCAGCCACCATGTTGGCAGACTCCTTGAAAGCCTGAATAGCCTGCGGGACGGGAGGATCTGGTGGGGGCTGGGACGGGGGCGGACATGGGACTCTGTAGGCATGCGAGGAGGTTGGAGGAACAGAGATAGCTGTGACCGTGGAACTGGTGCTGTGTTGACTACGTGCAGCATTTTCTCTTTCAAACCTCTCGATTTCTTGATAAGCTGAGGAGCTGGCGCCATCATCGTCCTCAATCAAATCCTCATTTAGCAATGAGGTGCCCTCCATTGCATCATACCCCTCTGGAAGACAAATTTGAATATAGAGATTCAAAGGGATGAACTGCTGTAGAATTCGGCAAAGCCTCTCACTTAATCTAACGTCAACACTTATATTCTCATCTTATATAACTCATATTAGCAGTATGTGAGTAAAGGCCCTGTAGACATCATTCTCAACTGCATACTACACTGGTTCCTGGGAGTAAATATAGGAACATTTGCATGTATCAAATATGGACTGAAGAAATATTATACATTCGATTTTGATTTCATCACAAAAAAAGTAGTGGGAAGTCTGTTCTACTATTAATGCAAAACATGTGTGCAAGTAAATGTATCTGTTTGTGACTAGGTTTAATGCAGGGCTGTTGCAAGACCTTTTTTACTAGGACCGATGCAAACAGGGCCCAGTGCAAGGTAGCCTCTGTCCATTCGCCGCAGGACCCCCTTAAGCACAGAGTCCAGTTCTGTTGCACCAGCCTTAGGATGGCCCTCAACGTATATCAATATGAGAATCATTTTCTCTGATAATATTTCAGCAATCATTTCATGTGTTTTCTATCAGCTGTTTAGAATCCGAACTAGCGATACCAGATTTGCAAATGTATCAACTCTTTGATCTAATTTGACAAACAGATTTTCTGGTCTGAAATTGTTCACAATTCAGTTTGATTCATTCGAAAAAATTCACTCAAACACTGGAATGTTTGCAGTGGCTCCTCACACTGAAATAGAAATAGGATACGTGTCAAACTCCAATCCAGGAGGGACACTGTCCTGCAGAGTGTAGCTTTAACAAGCTCCAAAACACTTGCATGGAAGTTTCTAGTAACCCTGATTCATATTTTTCACTTGATTAGATGGTTCAAGCTTGTATAATTCTTTCTTTTTTGAAAAAAGTTGCATGCCACCACCAGCATTTTTGATCATTTTCACAAAAGTTTAATGTCCCCCAGAATATTTTGTTGTTTTGTATATATATATGCGTTGTGCATTTTGAGCATAATGCTGAGATAATCATGTTTTTGTCAAAGAATACATCCAGATTGGATTCAGAGCGATGATCAAAACATAAGCCCCTTTCACACTGCACGTCGGACCCGCAAAATTCCCGGAACATTGCCGGGTCAGCTTCTGTGTGAAAGCAACCACGTCCCGGGATTGATTGCCGAATTCGACCCGGGTCGGGGAACTAGTAATATTGCGATATTCGACCCGGGACGAGCGCTGTGTGAACAAAAGCCGAAACTAATGCCGCAACGTGTACGTAGTTATCGTGCGACTCCTAGAGTTTGTTTTTTCAATAATACAACCCTGCAGTGCCAGAAGAGCTAGTCGGTGTTTTAAACGCAGAGTGTTCGTATACAAAAGAAAGTAAAATTAAACAAGCAGAAATGAGCGCAAACTGGACACAAGTCGAGACCACGGAGCTCCTTACTATCCGCGCTGAAGCTTAGATCGCTCGCCATTATACGTCACATCAGGATGTCACGTGTCAACTCGACCCGGGACCGTTAAGCGTTGTGTGTGAAAGCGCACATATTACGGTATTTTGCTGGCAGTGAGAATGGACCAAATCTAGCGTCCCGGGAACAAATGCCGGGTCGCATTATCCGTGTATTTGCCGGAATCGCAGTGTGAAAGGGGCTATAGATAGAGTAGATTGAGTCCATCACATCCCAAAAGCTTAGTCAACATTTCATTCAGTAACATTAGGCAGTCTTGATTTATATACACTGTTTAATATTGGTGATCATGTTATTTTACATATGCATCTACAAGCATATGATATCACATGTTTCTTATTATTATTTTCCTGTTTTATTCAGGAGACTTTAGGGCTGCCCCTAGTTGACTAATCGTTAGTCGACTAGACGAGGCTTGGTCGTCTGTATTAGTCAGTTAATCGGAAAAAAAAATCTCCCACAGGAAGTGATGAATCCATGCAGGTTGTGACGAACAGGGGAAATCAACTAGCTAGTCATGACTGTTTCCTGAAACAGTGTTGTCGCAAATCTGTTGTTCAACCACGTTGGTTAATGTCATGCAGGTGATGGAGTAATAACTGCTTTTAGTAAATTATTTTGAGATCGAATTCATGGCACCTGAGGACTAATTCTTATTTTATAATTTTGCTTTATTTCCAGATTCAAATAGGTGTTCAAATTCAATGGGTGCCATTTTGTCAGGTTTTTAAAAGAGCACGTTCGACACGTGCACTCTTCAAAAAAAGTGCTTTAATTCTCTTGACGAGCTTAAAAGACATAAATTACATTTGTATATATTTGAAATGAAATATATAGATTGTACTAAATGTCAGATTGCTTATTTTTCTCAAGATAACTTATTAAGTCCACATGTCATGCAAACAAGAAAAATGCTTCTAGCCACAGGTCGAGATCTGTCGTTGCAATCACACAAGTTTGCGATGCTGTTTGCAAATGTTTATTGGAACTATGGGAAACACTGAGTGGTTGAACTATGATAACAACGGAACTTGCGACCATAGTTGACTAACGATGCTTTTGGGAAACGCACCCGATTGTAAACGGCAGGAAATCCCAAAAAATCAAAATCAAAACATTCGCCTATCATTCATCCTCAGATATGGCTTATCACTTGAAACATGTAAGCAGAAGCAACTATACAAGCCCACTCAGACTAATGTTAACCTAGGCCTAGATAAATGTGTTATTATAAGGCGCATATGTGTGTTTTTGTAGAGAGCGCGCTTACTGCATGATATAAAAAGGTGCCGGTGTGACTACTCGCATTTAATTTAAAATAATCTGTAATTTTTTCTCATACAGATACGAGTAATGCAAACTGTAGAGCAGGGGTTGGCAATTACAGTCCTAGAGGGCCACTGTATTGCAGAGTTTAGCTCCAACCCTAATCAAACATACCTGAACCAGCTAATCAATGACTTCAGGATTACTAGAAGGCTACAGACAGCTGAGCTTGACCAGGGTTTGAGCTAAACTCTGCAGGACAATGGTCTTCCAGGACTGGAATTGCCCACCCCTGCTGAAGAGGGTCTACTTTTATTTCTGTGAACTCACAATAACAACTTAAAGGCCCACTAAAGTGCTTTGGAACGCGCCGCATTATTCAATATGTTGACGTAATTTCTCCTAAAAACGTCTCCAGCGGTTAGCAGCTCCTCCCCTTTTTTGAAACAGCCAATAGCGTTTCGTTTAGGTGTCAGTTTGACTACTAGAGCCTTTCTGTTTGGTAAAGCCAGTTTCTTCTTACTGTTTATCATAATCTCCAAATCGTTTTGAAATACAGCCTTCTGTGCAGAATTCAAATGGGTCCGATATGTTTTGTTGTCTGCGGCAACTTGCGCATATGATCTGCACTGTGCTTTCTTGTCTGTGGTTTAAATTTAGACCAGACCCGCTGCTGCGGTGCGTGAAACCAACGTGAAAACAGACTTCATTCGCCTCAACTGAAAGCATATTTACACTGAATCGTTTCCTATCGCATATATAGTGCGCTGTGTCTTTCACCATGTAGAAGTTAGCCGCAACTTCAGCAGTGTAGGGGGCAGGCTTTAGATTCTTGAGAGCATTTTGATTGGACAGAAGATTTGACGAGAAAGTGAAGTCTGCGATGATGTCATCATAATCTGTCATTCGTTTTAACGGAAGTGAGAGACTAAGTTTTGAATGCTTATATCTCCTAAATGCAATTTTTGTCATTGTTTTGGAACACATTCATAACTTTAAGGCTAACAAAGTCATACTAAAAGCTAGAAAACTTCAATTTTGATTTTAGTGGACCTTTAACATTGTACTTTTGTAAAGTAATGAAAACGATCAGGATGCACTTTCTGGCGTGTCAGTCTCAGTGAACTTGAGCGTCCCAAAAATGAACTGAAACTTCTCACAGACATGGGAAATATATCTATAGAAAGCTAGAAATATTTACAGGATGATTTGATGTAATTGCATTCCTTTAGAAGTTTTATATGTTATGTCCATTATGTCAGTTTTACTCTTTGATGCATTATAATAAAAAATAAAGAAAGGTTGAAATATCTTCTTTTAAATGAACCAACTCAAGTGGAAAACAAATATTATCAGATTGTGTAATCATTATGAAAAATTCATTTAGGCACATCAACTACTGCGGAGATGACGAGTCAGCATTGTTGACTTAATCTCTGAAGCAAAGAAAACAGAAAACATTATCAATAAATTATTAAAATGTTTACAGTCTCCTGTTTTTCATGACACATTCATAATCATTACATTTACCGGTGTGCTGTGGCAAGCTTTATGCGTACGTTTGAGCGCTAATTAAAGACTCATTATTATGATTTATGGCTTATTAATATAAACATGCGTTTAGTTGACTAATTGCTTGAATTAACAACTACTTGTCAACTAGAAAAGCCGAGGGCAGTGGGCCTTTAGCCGAGGGAAGCTCTAGGAAATTCAGAAGATGCATATCCCCCCACCACATAACAGTGAAAACACAGAAAGCCGGAAATTTCCGTCTCTAGCAAGAAAGCATTTTATCACAAATTACAGAAATTTTAGTCAGTGACGGGGAAAGAGTGAATTAGAGTTGGAGCTAAACTCTGCAGGACAATTTGACACACCTGAGATATTTTATAAGACAGAAAATAAAAAGAGCGCTGGATGAGGTTGATACATTGTAGGAAGCAAAACATCTATTTTTCAAATGTCGCCTATTGTTTATCACCAACAAGAGGGGCTGTGCCCCAGTACTGATGAAAGGCTAGAAATGCCCGTGGTTTAATTAAAGTGTTCAGTTAAAAAAAAAAAAAAGAAAGAATTGAATGCCATTCATTGCAGTCGAGCACATTGTGTTGTCAGGGTGTTTTTTACTCACATACATTTAGCCTTCAGTTGTGTGTTTACACTGCCTTCTCACTAGCGTCATAGAACATCTAATCTGTTCAGCCTTTCCATCTCTTCACAGCATAACCATTAAAAACAATCTTTCAATGCTATTAACCAGCTTTTATCCACTTAACAAATCACAGAGCATTGTAGCAAATGTGGGGGATTTTAGTGTTTTTTTGTTTTGTGCAACAGAAAAGATGAAAAGGCAATAAAATGTCACGCAATCATTCAGGCAAGGAGATATGAACCCTATTGAATATGTTAAAAGCCCATCTATTGAGCTGATTGGACCATGTGGGGATTATAGGGGCGGGATTAAAAAGAAGCACAATCCAATAACGTCGTTAGGTCTTTGTGAGGGCTGCACCAGGCAGAGGCTGCAATCCCACTGTCCATCACAGCTGAAATCTTCCACACCAGCTCTTAATTCCAACCGCATTTTGCTGGCCACGTTTGTTCTTCAAGGATGCCATGGTTGGTATAAAAATTGAGAAAAATGTTAAAAGTGACCCAACCATGTTTTAATCATTCTAAGAAAACCTTTCTTTCTACTGTCATAAAAAAACAGCAAAATGTAAATGTTTAAAATAATTGCTTTTTCCATTCAGTCATTTACAGCAATTCAAGTTGTATTTACAGCATCTGTGATATGATGTCGATTACCACAGAATTGCAACCCATCCCTCAGTTTGTAAAAAGACACAAAACATGCATTTGCAATTACAGTCATACACTTACACTTACAGTAAACTTACTGAACACTTACTGTAAACATTATACATGCTAACATGAGACTAATGTTATAATTAAAATAATAATAATAATTCATAATTATATTTTTTAAAACCTTTTAGAATGTCTTGCCCCGTATACTTTTATTGTAAGTGCATGTCTTACTGTAAGGACATTTTTTGTTATATAGTCAAAACAATTATGTGGTAATCAACAGCATTATAACATAATAAAATAAAATAGGACAAAATAATGTAAAATAAATAAATAAATTAAAGTAAAATAAAATAGTAGTGAAATGCCTTTCATGGAAAAGCATTACTACTTTGGCAAACTGAACACTGGTTGTCCCTAATCTGACCTTTAGTTATGTGTCTTTCAAAGGACTAGTCCTGATTTAGTTGAGAAGGCAGTGCAAAAACACACATATCCATTGAAAGATGTATGCGTGTTGACATTATAATACCTGTGACAGGCATACCTCCAGCTGCTCTTTTCCCCTGGATCTCCTTCTTGTGATAGCCAATGAGGGGCCATGCCACCCTCCCTCCCTTTCCACCATCACAGAACACCCAACACATTATTTAATATTTCCCATCGATTTTAGCGGCAACTAAATTTAGCTTCATCTACTAGGTGAATCTATCGGGTATGCTTGATAACAATTATCTTATAGGTCAGTGCTTTTGAAGTGCTTTTTCTATCAACTATAGAACCAGAGAGCATCAATACCAGAGTTTAAGCAATTATTTAAGCTTTTAAAAGCTTTTAAAAGGTAAGAAAGCATCTTATAATTTAGCTTCTGACACATACACAAAGTATGGTTCTTTTTGTAAAACCAAAGTGGTCCTCCAGAGTGAAACAGGCTGGATGAAATCCTTTTGAGAAAATGGTTTTGTCCTACAGCCGGTTGACGTGAGCTGACAGGGATTGCGTACAGAGCCGTATGTGGTGAAAGCACTTCAGCAGAGTGAGACGGTGGGATTGGAGAGCTCTCCTTTCTCCTTAGAGTCTTCAGTATGTTGTCAGAATGAGTTTTTGACAGTATGAGGGTCCAATCAAATAAAACTCCAGTTTGAATAAACACAAAGCACCCCCACATTAAATGAAAAAAAAAAAAATGTCACTGGAGTGACCAAACAAATCATACAGACCAAATTAACATTTGGGTTTTAAAATGTAATCAACAAAAAAAAGAAAAAAAAAAAAAAACATTTTAGTCACAATATTTGACATCAGTTTGTGGTATTTCAATAGGGTTCATAGCTTTACTCCATGTGCACACCAAACACAGCAGGGGTGTTGGGAAGGGTGTAGAGACGGGCATTCTGCTTGCATAAAGAAACTGTGACACATGATGCACACTTTCTGATGAGTATGTGTTGCAAAAAACCTCTACACCTTCTTGAACTCATTTAGGCTGGGGAAAATTATACTTACGTTAGGATTAATGGTAAAACTGGATAAGGATAATAGGATTTGTTTTTGGCTCCCGTTTTTAAATTCATAGAGTGATTATTAAATCATAATACTCTAGCTAATTTAATTAGCACATTAACAAACCACTAAAATGTCTCCTCTGCGACAGAATTTCTCACATGAAATATTACAATGAAACCTGTAATCCTTAAATAAGTTTGATGAAACCTTAAATAGTTAAAATTCATATTTAATAAGTAGAGTTTTGTTCTAAAATAATAATAATTACTGCATGCTTAGTTTAGTATACAAAAATAATTATATCTAAATACAGCTGCTAACAACCACTAAGGGGCCAAGCACAAAAAAGGCAAAATTCATTCAAGCATGGTTGGGAGCATCAGACCAATTGCAACAATGAGTAGTTAAAGACATATTAAAATAATGTTAAAAATGGCTGAAAAATCCTAAATACATTCACTAATATGATTTAATGCTTTATCACTCATTACCTACTGACACAAAAAATCCATAACATTTTGCTGGCATGGTCTAAAGATGATACGATTACATTTTTAGTGAAAATCGGACCAACAGTCTAGGAGGAGTTCGAAAAAATTTATTTTTAAAGAAAATCAAAATGGCAGACAGGAAGTTTGGCTGACTATTGTAACAAATTATATTCTTTAAGGATAAATCCCTTGAGATCCATCATCTCGTTTTCAAGGGGGTCCTAAATGGCAAAAGTTGGTATATATTTTATCGGCATGACAAACAGAATCTATTAAAACTTGTTTAATTGCAATTGACTAATGTAATGGAAATTATTAATATTTTTGAAAATGTCATCATAACTTGATTACAAGGTGGCGCTGCCCCCAAATTTTTGAGTACCATCAGCATATCGGAAAACAATATTCTAATGCGTTCATAAAAATGGTCGATATATGAGAAAATTAGGTATTATCCAACTCTAGATGCTTCAGCCAATCTAAAGAGACCAGTGTGGCTTTTTGTGATTTTTTTGGCCAAACTAAACAAATTATAAGCAAAAAGTAAATATTTTTTATAACTCCTGACCACTAAGTGGCACTGCGGCAAAACTGTTGTCATAACACAAGCCATGTCAGGGAAAAATAGCCTCACATCCATTTCGTCATGCTCTTTGTTGTATTTGTTTGCACATTATTAGAGAGCGGTTCAAAAAATCAACTTGAATTACATACATTTTTGTCGGCATGGTCCGAAGATGGTCTGGTTCAAATTTCCTGAAAATCTAGGTCTAGGAGGTTTATCAGAAAATTCTAAATGGTGTAAAAAGTTTCATGAGGTCATAGGGTCCAAAATGTCTTAAATCAAGGAATCAGAGGGGGGGAATTGTTTCTAGCCCTTATGGTTCAAAGCTATTAGCATAAATATGAGTGCAACTTTGAACAGTTGAGTTAGAGCATACAAAATATGTTGTGGTTAAAGTCCACACTATCCTCTATCGGTGTGCCAAATTTCATAACTTTCCTGCAAGCAGTTTGACGGGAAGAAGATGAATGGCAACAATTACATTAGGAGACAGGCAACTTCTGTGCTTGGCCTCTAATAAACCGATTCAGTTTCATCAAAATAGCATGTCTTTAAACACAAATTAGCATTTAGTTTATATAAGATTGTGATATTTTGTTCTGGGAGAACTTAACTAACAACTGTATATGGTTCAAATTTAATGAATAACTATTTTTTAAGAAGAAGAATAAACATTATAACTAGACCCTAGTTTATAATGCAAATATTTTGATTTGTATTACTTTTATAGTACTTTTCTCTTTGAAGTATCATGAATTTCTTTCCACTCGCTAATGTAGATGTTTTATGCAACACATAATATCACAAAATTGTTTATGTAGTTCACAGTCATTGCTTTGTGCATTCAGGATTGAAACAGCCTTCTAAGTTAACTAAACTGAACCGAAACATTTATTTATTTTTCAACTACTAATCCATTTGCAGACTACAGAAGACAGAAAATACAGCCATTTAAAAAAAAATTAAAAATAAAGCCTGCCCAACCTTAACCTTACTATCTGTTCTGCATGAAAACACTTCCCCATGGTGTGTTGCATGCTCTGGACTAGTTAAAAAGCATGCTGAGTTGTGTCTTTAGGAGTGTGAAATGTCACATATTTACCTGCCTAAGTCCCTCTAACCCCCCATCTAGCCTCTCAATACCACCGGACCTAACCAATCAGAAACCCAGAAAAGGACGCATGACTCGTGCAAAGGGAATTGCAGGCAACCGTCTTTCAAAACTTGGGGAGCACAGACGCAGAAAAGCAAACACACACAACAGACAGGAGCCGACAGAAACAACATTCAAGTCAGTCATCTCTCAAGCACAAGGGAATCCCACTGTACATATGTAGGTATGCCAAAGTATGTAGTTCAGCATGTGCTGAATGTATGACGAGTATGTGCTCTAAGCCTTTTCTCTCTCAGGTGGGATTTGAGGCATACGGTTACCTGTTGTGGATCTGAGAGTTGAAGTGACAGTAGAAGATGTCATTGAAGGCAAGCAGTCGTCATCTTGGGAATACCCAGCCTGAATTGCACGCAGGTAACTGTGGCTTCGAGTGCGGAAAGAGCCGGGCAGGTCCAAGGCCTCCACGGCCTGGGATTCTACTTCGCTAAAAACGGACTCGCAAACTGACTCAAACTGGCCATTGACCTCAGTCTCACTCACCTGAGAGACAAAAACAGGAATAGCAGTCCTTAATTTTTCCTCTTCCTTTCTCTTTCTCACTTTGATTCTTCCCCTTTGCACAGTAAATATGAAGGAGTGTTAGCAGGAGGAATATACCACTGGCAATTTCCGACCTTGAACGTCTCAGTAGAATTATGTCAGAAAGCAACAAGATAAGAGAAAACATTTCAGGCTGTAATTGATAAATAAAGAAAATCAGATAGTTTGATGAACTTTCAGTGGGAAAATGACACAAACAGACAACAGCAGCAGACAGCAAGAAAGCTTGATGTGCAAAGATCTTCATAAACCGAGCAAGAGGAAAAGAGGACTAACTTTCCTAAATCAAACCAAATCAACATAATTCAGCAAAATTATATAAAACTTGTAAACTTCTATGTAACTTAAATTACTGCATGTCACCTTAGCACTACAACAGAGGTTTAAAATCTTACTATACACTAATTAAAAAAAGCATTTCTAAATATTTGAGAGTTAGCATGTTTCATAAAACATCTCAATTGTAACCTACTCCATCAATAAAACCCAATAAACAGCTACCTACCTAAAGCTCACATTAACTAACACCAGCACAGGTTAGCAGACCTTGACTTCAGCCTTCTGGTATCCTGCTTTAGCAATTGCTTATATTAATAGAATTTAGCATAGCTAACATCACAATTTAAAAATTGCCATATTGCCTCTCTAAACAAACATGATAAAAAATATGTTTTAAAATAAATATATCCAAATTCCTGTTGGGGAAATCAGGTCACAAGAGGTCATACAACCAGGTCAGCCACCTTAATCAAGCTGGGTATTGGAACATAGTTCATCAGCTCAATCTATTCCCCTCTAGTTTAGTCAAGATGGTCCCCCATCTATAACCAGGGAGACCAGATACTGTGTCTCATTGGCCCTGTCAATTGATAATTCTAAACCATTTATCAACCTGCATTTTGGAACATAATTAATCAACTCAACACATCCCCCAATCACTAAGAAAAGGAAACCTACCATTTCTAATAGGGTTGACCAAGATTACTTACTAGACCGTTCTCTGCCAGACCAGCTCGTAATTATAATGGTTAATCAAATACATTGTTTTTGAACATATTTATTCAGGCCAACCTGTTCCCCACTAGCTTAGCCAAGGTGGTCTACCAACACCAACCAGGTAGACCAAGATAAACTGTCAGGTTGTACTCGACCCCAGCTGGAAGTTCAGATGTTCAACCACCTAAACCACCTTGGACTTAATTTAGATCAGCAACTTACTAGTCAATAAGTCAACACCTTAAGCTGGTTTTAAGTGGAAAGCCCTTACTCGATCATTGATACTATGACTTAAAATAATATATAGTCTACAGGAAGTCTACTCTTCAGCTCGTCAGCTTAAGACACAATCTGAGAAAAAAGCAGGATATCTCAGACAAGAAGTACAGCTAAAGCCCTCTGCTTGAAACCACTTACTGTAAGTAGATTGTCCTTGCTTGTACCTGTGTGTCAGTGCCGTGTGTTGTTGCACGTGGTTGGACTCACCTGGCTGACACAGCTTGCCTGACTGAAGGTACTGACTGCACGCATGTAGCTCTGGTTTCTGGAGCGAAACTGTGGAGGGTTGAAGTTGGTTGATGGGTCCAGAGACACACTGGGGTGAGGACGCATATCTCTCGCTGTTTGCAAGTGGTAGCCCGAGCTAAATGGAGGGAACAACCAAAAACTAATGTAGCCAAAGAGTAGCCTACTCAAAATGTGATTTAAGGGTCACTCTGGAATGGTGAACTTTCTGCAAACTTCAAAAAATGATTTAAAATAAAGTGACTTAGTTAACAGCTTTACTCTTTACTGTTATGAACTCGAATGTGAGAAATTTTAAGTGTGCAAACCAGTAGGCTACAAAAAAAGCAGATAAACACAAAATTTAAGATGCAAGAAAAGTATTTCCAAAAAGGTGCTTAAGAAATACAGTATGGTTTGGATATGTTTATTAAACAATACAAAAAAGTTATTGCTTGGACTATAAATGATATGATAGCCTAAGCCAGAAAACCTGTAATGAAAAAAGACTTGTCATTATATTGATGCCTCATAACACACATTTTCGGTGCTTCTAGTCTCAGTTTAGAACCACAGACAGCAACTATCTGTCAGCAGAAAATGCCAGACAACCATATGGACAGGAGAGAAAGTGTGGAGAGAGTGAAAGAGAAATCGGATGACACTTTTGAAGCCTCTAATGCTTCCTCACTGCCAAGGCATCTCAAACATCAATAGCATTCCCTAGCATCCTCGATTCTCTAATCAGCAGCTAATGTGTGAATTCTCAACTGCTTTCATAAGAACATGAAAAGAAAAATAAGCTTCATCTGAAATCCTTTATCCTTAAAAGTGAAGTATGCCATTTCTGGGGCACTAGAATCACCAAACATAATTATAAAAAATAATGACTGTTTTCAAAAAAAGTTTTTACTTACTGCTATTGGTTGGACAAACACATTCCGCTCTCAAATGAACATCACTGATTGAGCCACTCTTGCTATGTTGGCTGTTTGGGATGCTAAAACTAACTTTTCAGGAAATCAGCTTTTAAATGGTTAACAAATGGTCAATGAAAGGGTCAGGTCACCCACAAATTAAAATGTTGTCATTACTTACTACTCACAACATTATTCATTACTCATGTTGTTTCAAACCCATAAGACTTTCATCTTTTTGTCTTCGGAATACAAATAAAGATATTTCTAATGAAATCGGAGAACATTCTGTCCATCCATCAACAGCAACTACCGACTTTCAATGCATGTTTTATGTACAAAATGCAATGCTCCTCTCTTAGGGTGCGTTCACACTTGTCATGTTTGGTTCGATTAAAACGAACCCTGGTGCGGTTGCTCGGTTAGTGCGGTTCATTTGAACATATGTGAATGCTGCCACCCGAACTCTGGTGCGCACCAAACAAGCGGACAGAGACCGCTAAAAAGATGGGTCTCGGTCCGCTTCCAAACGAACTCTGGTGCGGTTCGATTGATATATGAACGCAACACGGACCAAAGACATGTAAACGGACCAAAAACCGGACGTATAATGTCACAAGATGCTACGCATAATGCAGCTGATTTGACGACGCAGAAAGATCGGTGTACGTTATCCAAAATGAGTAACTTTAACGTTAGAGGGCAAACATAGAGCAACGAGGAAGAGCCTCATCAATATTTGGTCTGACGAGCATGTTTCGAAAATGCTAGAAAAAACACACAAAAAGCATACCTGGCTCTTCTCATCAAAGTTCCTGTGTTGCCCATTATTAGCAGGTACAGACGACAGAACGGCCGTCTCTGCACAACGGAGGATATCCTGCTGCTGTTTTGAATGTTTTGAACATTTTATGAGCTCTTCATGAGTTCTCAGCGGGTAAAAATAATGCCACATGTACACGCATAAAATGATCGCGTTTAATCCAGCACACAGCGTTGTTTTAAACATTTCATGAGCTCTTCATGAGTTCTCTGGTAAAAAATAATGCCATATGTGTTACACGCATAAAATGATCGCGTTTAATCCAGCACACAGCGTTGTTTTGAATGTTGTGAACATTTCATGAGCTCTTCATGAGTTCTCTGGTAAAAAATAATGCCATATGTACACGCATAAAATGCCCGCGCGTGTAATCCGCACACAGCATTGTTTTGAATGTTCTGTAAGCGAGCTTCTACGTCATATAAACCGACCAATCAGGTTGTGAGCGTCTCCCTGTGCCTTTGGTTCGGTAACTTTAGGTTCGCTGTTAAAAATGCCCGTGTGAACGCTAAGCGGACCAGGACTATTATGTTTGTTTTTGTTTTTTGGTCCGGACCAAACTAACCAAACGAACCGAACTACAAGTGTGAACGCACCCTAAAACTCTTGAAGTGTTTATGTTTTCACATACTTTTTTTTTTTAGGGTGAACTAACCCTTTAATGATTAAACTCCTCCCAGCCAACGTAATGCAACCCAATTATACTAAATTAACCAAAATTCAAAAATCAGCTTGCCACACAAGTTATCTCACATGATATATAAGACAAAGATTTAATAAGAACTCAAGAAGGAAATGGCCAGAAATGAAATCTCTGCTGCACATTTATGAAAACCACAACAATACATAATGAGCAGAGGTTTAGCAAATTACTTGAGCATTTAACAATCAAAAAAACCTTTTAAAGGTAGGCAAATGCGTTAGAAAGGCAGTCAATGAAATCATGTGGGCGTATGTGTATTTTAATAACATGTATAGAAAGAAATGGAGATCATGGCGCAGTGCGAGAATGTAATAAAACAGAAGCTGTGATTTGAGTCTGTAATAATCTGTAATAATAGACATTACTTCCCTAGTTGTTAGCTGATTAATTAGGCTGAATTTACTGAAACAGAGAAAGTAACATGATATTGTTGCTTTACTTTGATATACCTAAACCATATAAGAAAGAGCTACAACCAACAGACTTGAGTCTTTTAAAGGTCAGTGGTTAATCCTAGGGTTAGAGTGGCCTGTGAACCACACGCACCCTAGCGGCAGCAAATCTAATTTGAGTGTCGTCTAGAAACTATCCATAGACTTGTGAGCTGGAAAAAACAAACTCTGGTCAGGCCAATCACATTGTGAATAGAGTCGGTGGGTGGGCTTAACATAAAGACAGCAGAGTTGCAGAGGTTCCACGTGCTACTTGTAAACAGAGAAGCTGGTGAACGGCTAAGCTTTGGCCGCCTCTTTGGAAGACTTGGAGTTAAGCTTTTCTTTGACAAAAGAACAAAGAACTGCACTGAAATCATTCTTAAGAAGGGTAGATGTGTTAGGAGTTTTGTCGACCGGATATGGCGAAAGTTTAATTATTAGCTCTGCTTCACGTTGCTCTGGTTGGTTTGAGTGCTATCCAATTGCGTGCAGAGGGAATTTGAAAGACAACCATTTATCCCGCCCCTCAGATTGAGCCCTGTCAATGGTGAGTTCCCAGAAACAACATATTGATATGGGTCTGGCTTTTCATGCTACTGTTAACCAGCAAAAAGGGAAATATTAGTTTATTCTAAAATGAAACTATTAAATATTGATTTTTATTAATTATCCAATTGCGGGTAATGGGTAACTGACATGGTTACTGAATCTTTTTTTCTTGCTTAAAAAAAGTGTTCGCTCAAAACCAAAAATGTAAAATGTATGTATTTTACTGTGTCATCAACAGCTATACGAACCCCATCTTATGGGTTTCTGAGTGTGTTTAGGGTTTCATAGATCTTTTAGGCAAAATAGTTTATGACACCTGTAATTCAGGCACCCTTTAGTACTTGTGGACACGCCCCATGTGACATCATGGAATGCCGTTTGCTAATAATTATTGCCATTTGTTAATATTTGCCAATTATCACACCATAATGTAGCATAAATATATACTTTATATTTTTTCGTCAGGTTTGAATATGAAAAAAATAAAGAGTAGTCATTTTCTTTACCTCATTACAATAAAAGCTTAATCATCTGATTACAGTAAAGCATTACTTCATAACACATTAAACCAAACACTGCAGGCCTTACTGTTTATTGTTTATTAAACCAGGGAGACAATAGTGCTATTAGATTTCCTAAAATACAATCAACAAACTCTGATCTGATCATGTCGTCTTTGATATTCTTATGTGAATGACAACATTAAAAAAAACATTTTAGTTCCGTAATATTTTAGATGTTCCTAGCATGAAAATTCTGTATTCTTTTGCAGACTACATTTAATTTCATACCAGCAGAAGGCTACTATCACTTTTCTAGTTTTAAAGTGCACAGAAAAATGACTGATGTATATTTGAAAAGCAGAGCTGTGAATGACAGCTGGTCAGGCTCTGTGAATCTCTCTGGAAAACCCAGACAAGATGCTGTTTGATGTTTCTTTTGGGTGGTTGCCAGGGAGTTGCTATGTGGTTGTTAAAGCATTCTGGTTTGCTAGAGTGCTCTGGCTGGTCCAGTCCCATTTTGAAAATCTCAGGCTACTTTTGTATACACTACTAACATTTTTTTTTAAAATTTATTTATTTTTATAGTAAAATATTTTATCTATTTAATGTTAAAATGTTTTCAATGCTTAAAGTATCTTATGCTCACCAAAACTGCATTTATTAAATTAAAAATTAAAAACTGTAAAAACAGTAGTATTGTGAAATGTCATTACAATTTAAAATAACAATTTTCTGTCTTTTGTCTGTAATGCAAAGATGCTTTTAAAGAATTTTGTTGCGATTAACACAAATTTCAAAGTCTTTTGTTACTTTATTTAACACATGGATGACAAACTTTTAGTCTCTCAAGACAAGTGTGTGAAGTAATCTAATATCCCCATCCACTATTGTTAAGGTCTTTATCGTCCTGACCATATTTAACTTGTCTGGTTGTTTTATTGGCTGCATTTCATTGTATGGAATTAAATGGTGACATAGTCATCAAGCTTTGATGAGTTTAGATGTCTTTGACGAACAAGGGAAGACCCCAGAGGGGGGAAGATTGCGGTAGCCTGGCAACTTCTGCCCAATGTCTCTCAGTGGGTTATGAATACTGTAACAAGTGGTTACAGAAATCAGTTTGCTTCCTGTCCACCTTGTTTACAAAGTATTGTAGCAATGAAAGTGCACCTGAAGGAGAGGTGTTATTTTTAGAATATGAGCGGTGCACTCATATTGTCGAAACGAGCTCTAGTAAATGTACCCCTCCCAGAAATAGGCAGCGTTCTACAGTCTATTTTACAATACCCAAAATGGACGGTGGCTGTGTTCCAGTTTAGATCTACTAGACCTGAACCACACTCTTTGGATGTACAGGTTAAGCATGCTAACCGACAAACTTCAAGGACTGGTTTGTGACTATAGATCTGAAAGATGCATATTTCACATTGAAATTTTGCAAGAACATGAAGTTTCCCAGGTTTGCTTTTGGGGGATGAAGCATGCTAATATTGAGTACATTTTCCCATGCACATACTGTTCCCATGCACATTTACCAAGTGCTTGGCTGTTCCTCTGCGACTCCAGGGTATATGTGTATTCAATTATATTGACAGCTGGTTACTAGTAGCCGAGTCGAAGGGTCAAGATGTTGTGCCCACTCACACAAAGTGTTTGGAAAGGTTGAAGCCAGCATAATTCCAATGGGCCTACTCCACGGGACCATTCCAGTTCTGGCTCAAGAACAGAGGTTTCCACACTCTCTATCATTCTGCCAGAGTTGTAAAGGGTCACACGCCACTAGCTACATGCTCTTCAGCTCTAGAAGATGCCAGTGTTCCTCAGCAGAGGCCTGGCACTAGGGGTGTGTTGCCGTCGCAAGTCTCTGTTGTCGGATGCCTCTCTCATAGGCCAGGGTGCAGTTCTCGATGGCCGACCAATCCGTGACTTTTGGGGGTAGCATCATTCCTCATGGTACATAAATTGACTTGAGATGAGAACAGACTTTTTTTTAGAGTTAAAACACTTCCTTCCACTATTGAGGGGCTATGTGTTGGTCAACATTACAGTAGTATCTTACATCAATCCCTAGGACAGACTGAGTTCATGAACCTTTTTCAGGTATGCCAGTAGACCCTGCTCTGGGCAGAAAACAAATCTCCAAAAGGCAGTTTACATTCCAAGGGCGAGCAAACCTGGGGCATACATTATGTCAAAGCAGGAGCTGTGTGCAAGGGAATGGTGACTAGGGTTTGCTGGGACTGAGTCCACCTTCTTCTAGTCGCTCCGTTCTGGATCTCCCAAGTGTAGTTCTCAGAACCTGATATCTCTCATACACAGAGAGATCTTCTTTCTCAAGTACAAGGAACAGACTACCACCCCAAGCAAGAGATCTGCAAACTTTGTGTCTGGCCCCTGAGGAATACCATCTCATTGATCCTGGTCTCCAAACCAAGGTTGTTGAGACTATTTTTTTGTTCTAGAGCCCTTTCCACTGGAAGCTGTATGCCCTAAAATGGCGACTCTTTAGAACAAGGATGAGCATAGTGCCACCTAAACCCGGTCAACTGCCCTGTTGGTTCAGTGATGGAGTTCCTTCAAGAACACATTTAAACAGGTTTGACCCCAGCTACACTAAAGGTCCATGTTGCCATCATTTCAGCTAGCCACAGACCTTAAGATAGCTTCTGTTTGGAGTCACCCAGAGGCCTGTCTGCTGGTTATGAGTTCCTTCCTGGTACCTAGCATTGGTCCTGGAAGCATTAGCAGAAGCCCCATTTGAGCCTTTGGAGTCGGATTGTGAAAAATTCTTAAAGTGGCTTTCTAACTAGTATTTACTTTGAATTGAAGAGAGTATGAGACTTGCAGGCCCTATCACTAGCTGCTTTCTGCTAAGACATTTCTCCAGGTGACAATGTTTTAGAGTAGCATGGCTGGTCAGCCAGTGGTTTTGCAGGCTTTCTTCCCTCTACCTCATTAGATACAGAGCAAGAAAGTCTGCTCCTCTTATGCCCATGTTATAATTTTCCACCGCTCAAGGCAGTGGTGTAATTACTCTCAGCTTCTTTAAGTATTCTTAGTACTTCTCACATCGGACCACTAGCATGATCTCCCTCTCCTATTAGGCATGCGGAATGGCTTTGCAACTAGGGGTTAGGGTCCACTCTAATAGGAGTGTTGCGTCTACCAACGATTTTGCTAGGTGTGCACCCTTCTAAGATGTTTGTGCTGCAGCAGGATAGTCCTCTCCACACACATTCATCAGGTTTTATAGTATGGATACATATGAAATCCAAAGGTCTCAAGTCCTCCAAGGTTGATCCTTCTCAGTCTGCGATAGGCATGTGCTGATATCAATTTTTCATGTTGCGATTAATTGCTGAAGTTTTATCACAATATACGATATTATCACGATATTGAAATAAGTTGCAAAAAAAGTATTGCTATAGCATAACATCTTTAAGAACTATTTTTGTAAGAACAAAAATAACTGAATGTTTAAATACAATAATGCACCAAAAATATATATAGCTCTGGAAAAAAAATTAAGAGACCACTTAACACTTAAAATCAATGAGAAATCAATGTTAAGTGGTCTCTTGATTTTTTTCAGAGCTGTAAAAATACAATTTTCAAACAGATTAAAGTGCAAAAGAATTAGGCTATAAAGAACAACAGGTAGGCGTACAAATTACAATAAGGTCTCAATATTTAATGCATTAACTAAAATTGAGCAATAGCTACATTTGGTACAGAAAGTATAATGTTTTTGGTAATGTTAGTTAAGAAATACTGATCATTGTTAGTTTTATCTTAGGTCCATTAAAAAAGTTATTTTGATTTTAATGTTATTAAACAGTAACTAAGAAATTAACATTACTTAGAATGATTAATTCTTTATAAGTATTTTTCATTGTCAGTTTGGTAATAATGAATTAACATGTTAACTAATGAACTCGTATGTCTCAAAGTTTTACTGAACAATAACAAATAATTAGAACAGTTCTAATCATTAGGGCATGTTGTAGTCCAGATTAAAATATAAAAATGTTTAAATTTGAAAATAAATAGCCTATTAAGTCTTTAAGTATTAAGTATTCGGTGCTGTGATGAACAACATTAAGATTACAAAAAAACGAATGGCTGTTTTAAAAACTACACAGGTTTTTTGTTTGTTTGCGGGTTTCCGGGGTAACCGCGGCATTCTGCAGTTCATCAGCGCCCTCTGCTGTCACTGAGCGGCACTTCAGCAGCGCGGCTCCTTCACTCGTTCATGCGCGTCTCATTTACACCTGAGCGCTTCCCTTTGACGCAGAATACAGCGGTGTTGATCATTTATATGGTTGATGGGCAAAGTATTCTTGAGTGCATTATAAAAAAATATATAAATTGTTAACGATATTTTAAAGTCCCCACGATAACAATATCGTGCATATTCATTATCGTGATAAATCGCATTATTGAAAATCGGCACATGTATCCACAACTTTCCTGAACTCTGACCTTTCCTATGATGGCGATGGCAACGTAGAACACGCCGGTAACAAACTTCCGGTTTACATTAGTCTGTACTGTTATCAGCTAAACGCTTGGTTGTATTATCAGGATTCAGGAGTAGATTTTTACAACAACGCTTCAGGCAAAATGATCACATGTCCCAGATGGTCGCATGGATCTGACTATCTTACTAATATCTGTAGCATTAAGCGATTCACCTGAGTTATGCGGTGCACACATTTTGCCACTGTGTGGTAGGCCAGCTTGGCTGTTCCTATGATCCACGCAAGAGTTACCTTCCGTCAATGCGCCTGTAAATCGATTTTATTTTATTATAAATAAAGGTGACTCGAACACATTGTGCGTCTCAATTGGCTCCCTAGTTCAGTTGTAAGGGCACTGATCAGTGCCCTGACTAGTGAACTAGGGAGCCGATTGAGACGCAGGGAATATCTTGCCGCCCGCATCCGCATTCACCCATCAAATATTATCCCGCGTCGCACTCGGTTGTGCTGGGTCCCGCTGGAGTGCAGGTCTATATTTGGAAGGTAACGTTAGGCTGAGAGCAGTCTTGATTAAATCTGTAAAATATTGAAAACAATAAGCATACCCCTTACAAAAATTATACAGTTGTACTGCAGTATTTTAAATAGGTTAAACTAATATATAAACTCAATAATTAAATTTACAGCAATGAAATGTTAATTTTTATTACAATGCACTTAAATTAATTAAAGCTCATGCATCTATTTTCATGTTGATTAAAAAAAAAAAGTCTACTGACAATGTCTGACATGATTTCAACAATTACAAATATTAAAATATAAATATTACTTCTAATATTTGAGTTTATTTGAAGCTCGTTGGGCACTGAATGGGTGCGTATGGTTCTAGGCAACATGTCAAACGGGTCCGTTTATGTTGCATGGTTTATGGAAGCAAGTAGGTTTCTGAGGTGAGAGACCCAGGCGCTCAGCGCTCATCAACCCCAGCGAGAGCAGCCTTAACTCGGCTAGTCCTTCTGACGACTGCCGCTGCCTGGCAGAAGCCCCTCCCATGGCGCAAATTCGCGTCTGTTGTGTACTGAATGAAGCGAATGGAGTCAAAATGTTCACGTGTCCCTGTTCGCGCGAATAGCGCTATTTATTCGCGTCACTCGCGTCTGGTGTGAACGCTGCATAACTGTTATGTGTGCTAAACCGGAACTGAGATACCGTCAACCGGAAGTATCGAGTGTCATGGCGACGCCCACTAAGACTCGCAGGAAAGTTGTGGATAGTCTGCGCTCAACAGCTGTCTGTGCAGTCACACAGCCTTGTGGGGCAGGTATTGTCCAGTGACATGGTGATGTTGGTATTAAAGTTCCCATAGTGTCAAGCCATGATGCAGTGTTGAATTCTACTGTGTACAATGGGTGCGTTTACATGCACACCAGTAAGCTGATCAAAAAAGTCAGCTTATTGAAATAATCAGTTTTACCCGTTTACATGCAAACCAGTAAACTGACAATGCAAGTAAACCGCGTTTACATGACTTTATTAATAAACCGGTTTATTTCCGTGTAGTGACGTCAAAAATAATAATGTCCGTATCTGACTCAGAGTTTTTTAAATGTTACGTTAGTTGTGATTTTAAATAAAGCGTGCGTCTTGTCAGCGGAAGATTTACGGCTCATATTATCCCTCATGCAGCGTTTTGACTGAACCTTTTCTACTTCTAAAGCATGAGATGAGAATAAAACATCTTTACAATTTTCTGGGTCTTAAAAGAGCCTGCGTTTGTGATATATGTCCTTATTTCATGCAAAACGCTAGCTCGCTCTGTCTGGATGCGTTTAAATCTGCTCTGAGTTTGCGTTTTTGTCACCTATCACACATGCGCACTTCAATAAGCCGACAGAAAGCAGGTTAATGCGTTTACATGCAGCGCAAATTCAGGGTAAGAGCTAAGAGGCAAAAAACTTCCTGTCCCGACCGGTTTATGCTTACGCCGTTTATGACCTTACTCTGATGAAAGAAAACGTGTTACCACGTTTACATGACCATGTACATTATCGGCTTATTAGGCATAATCGGCTTAAGAACGTGCATGTAAACGCACCCAATGACTGCCAAATTACTTGTCTGGCATGCATAATTTCAAGTCACATTCATTTATATAGCGCTTTTTACAATACATATTGCTTTTTCAGTGATAATAGGAAATTAATTTTGTTTTTGAGGAAAAGTTTTTGATTAATTTCTGTTGTAAAAACTGATAAGTTTTGTTAATTTGGTGCCATTTAAACAACACCATCTTCAAACAAAACAGAAAACCCCCAATACATTTTGGACCCCATCCATACAGCAACATTTTCTTGTGGCCAGAGAACGCAAATCATGAAATAGCTTTGAAACTATACCATCACCATCCCCACGCAAACCCCATAAAAAAGTGAAACTGTGAAAATGGCGACGGCATGTAAGCAAACATTACGTGTTCAGCCTATTGGCAAGCGTGTTTGAATACGTATGTGAATATGTGTTTTTATCTGTATAGAGGGGAAGTGAAGGAGGCCTTCACACGGGAGAGTCTAGTTGACACGGTCTCTGCTGACACTTCAGAAATGCGTTGGTCGTGTCTAGGAGAAGGTCCACCATCTGATCTGGATCCGGCAGCCTACAGTAAACCTCGGGATTAACAGAGACGCTAACAAAAGGGTAGATGCCCTTCTTTTTATGATGTAACGAGTACATCAAGTGTTATGGAAAGTGTTCCCAGTTCCGGCTGACCTAGTTAATGCAGCCTAAAATAATCATTCAACCGATTTGAATAATAGAAATTGATAATGTTCTATTTATATCAGAATTACTGTTGTCAAAGTGATAGAGAATTAGCATATAGTTTAAGATTGGCGCTATGGTTCTGTTCTGGGCAAGAACTCCCTGCATACAGCCTAGCCTGTATGCAGGGATACATATGCAGGGCTGTATGCAGGGATACTCCCTGCATACAGCCCCCCCAGAAGCAATGATGTATTGCAGATAGCATTAATGTCAATATTAAAAAATATTGTGTGTTGCCAATATTTGAAGACACTCAAAAATGCCGATGACAACACAGTAAGTTAATTAAAGCAGATGTCAAAAGAAGCATATGAGGCATGTACTATATCAAAAGCATATGGAGGTATGATGTACAAAGCACATAATCTGTTTACAAAACAGTCCCACCACTCCCTATTGTACTTCATATTTCAAAGCATCCAGAGTCCAAACTGATCCACCAGGACCACAAAAAAAGTTTCAACAATACCTGAGGTACAAACATCATATGCTAACATCATGGACAATCACACCACACAAGATGACAAATCACCCTCATTCAATTCAACAGTCATACACTGTGACCATTTAGGGTTGTAAAGTACTTAAATAATTGTGTTTTGTTAAACGTACAGTATATTCACAGTACTGTGCATAAGTTTATATATTTTGCTATAGTGTGTCAGTAGGAAATATCAGCGTACATTTCCAAACTTTCCTTTTGCTATTAATTGTAATAATCCAGCAAGATTTTTATATGTACAAGGAGTCTGACAACAGCCTGTTTGCTCCATACGAAGAACGATCTAACCATCATTGAGTCCATCAATTATTACATGAAGAAACTGAGTAAACTGAGACAGACTAAATCCAGAAGAACTGCAGCATTTTCTCCAAGACACTTGAAAAAAACTATGTAAAAAGTTGTAGGCACCTGTAAAGCGAGAATGCTTTCAAAAATAATGTCATGAATAGATTTTATTTATCAATTAACTTCTATTAACTAAATGAAACCAATATTTGGTGTGACCACCCTTTGCGTTTATAACAGCCTTTGCCCTAGGTACACTTGCACATCGTTTTTTATGTAGCTTTGTAGGATTCTTCAAGCGCCTTGGAGACGTTGCAGCAGTTCTTCTGGATTTAGTCAGTCTCAGTTTTTCTGTTTCTTCATGTAATTCTTTCTAATTTCTATTTAGAATTGGGGGGGGGGGGGTAATAATTATAATTGATAATAATTTTGGTTAGATACATTCACTTTTAATCGATTTTGACATGGTGTATATACTTTAACAGGGTTCATCAAAAAATTAACATTTTGTAATCACACCCCTCATGTCCATCCAAACCAGTACAATAAACTGTTTTTGGTCATGCAATAACTAATTTTTTTATTATTTTTATTATTAATGTATGGACAAAAAAATAAACCGACATTTTTTAAAATATCTTTTTTTTTTTCTTTTCATAAAAGAAAGTCATAAAGGGGTTGGGATGACATGAGATTAGGTAAATGATGACAAGTTATTAGTAAAAACTATAACTTCTCCTGTACGCTCTAAAATAAAATTTACATAACTATAATAGTTATTACAGGCCACATTAGCTGAGTTGACTACACTAGAATATGGTCTAGTGCAAATAAGACAATTTCGAACATACAGTACACAATTTCTCTACACATTAATAATGTTCTGTACTGAACCCATCAGACACCACAACATCTACACTTAAAACCACTGCAAACACACCTTGGAGAGATCACGCTTCTAAAACCGAGAAGAAGAAAAAAGATAGATAAGGCAGAAGGATAAACAACAGGCAGGCAGTCAGTCAGTCAGTGGGTAATGCACTGTTGAAAATGAAAACAGTAAAGATCTAATCAGACTTACCTTTGGGTGTCTATATGTGGCCTCTGCAAGGCTGATTTGAGGACAAGGGCATCGGACCGCACAGTCTTCTGAGGTGACGTCTTGGGGCTGGTGTCAGACTCACCACTATCATCATCTCCCATGGCTTTGACGTAACTACTGCTCCGCATCCGACGACATGGAATCTCCTCCTCCTTCTCAATCCCTGGATAACCCCCCCACTCATCCTGAGGCACCTACAGATAAACAAACACACACCATCAAAGCCTGTACTCTCGCACACAGAGCGAGAGGATACCGCACCTTTCATCACACATCACGTCAAGCTGTTTGTTAAACCCACCAGCTGCATCCATCAGAATTAGCCAGGAATTCCAGGAACTCCCAGAACTCCCAGTTTATTATTGGCAAGTATAAAAAAATATATTTTATGTACCATTTTATGTATTTCTTTTATATATATATATATAATGTATGCTAAAATTGTAGTTAAATGTAGCAATAAACATTTTATTTTAAATGTTTAAAAAACATTAAAATTGTAAGTAATTGGCGAATGGATTAATAAAATCAGTTTAAATGTTGCTTTTAAAACAAACTAATGTTATTTTATTTTTATATTTAATGTCTTAGTACACAGTTACCATCAGACACCTGTTGGTATAGATAGGTGTGTAGGACGAAGGATAACCAAATCCAAATATCTCAACAAACAAAAGGAAAACATTGCTAATAAAAAGTTTTTCATTTTAAACATGGAAGAAAAAAAAGCTGTTTAAAATGCATTTATACTCTGCGCCAAAACAATATGACCAGTCACAGGTGAAGCGAATATCCTAACATCCCCTAACAAGGCCACGGGCTCTTTTTTTCACAAGGATATTCAATAAACAAAAGTTTTCATAAACAAAACTTTGCCTGTGTTTAGTTTATGTCACTTCTTCGTTGTCTGAAACAAGCATCCTTTGTACTAAAATACCCCAAAAACTAAGATTCAAATTCCTATTTTTCAATTAAAACTAGGGTATACGCAACTTCGGAGAGGCTAGCAATAGCAAACTGGCTTTGAATGCATGAGATCATCCTCCTTCAGAGTGCCTTCAAAGCCACGCCTCACATGAACGTACACTAGAGCAGAGTCTGCAATGCGACATGAGAGACGGCGTTAAAGGATTAGTTCACTTCAAAATAAAAAACAAAATCCTGATATTTTTCTTCCCCGTCCTCATCTCATCCAAGGTGTCTATGTCTTTCTTCTTCAGTTGAAAAGAAATTACTTTTTTTGAGGAAAACATTTCAGGATTTTTCTACACATTATAGACTTCTATAGCAACCAAAATGATAAAGGTCTAAATAAATGCAGTTTCGAAGGGCTTCGAAAGGCTTTAAAGGCTCTGCGCGATCCCAGACGAGGAATAGGGTATTATCTAGCGAAACCATGTAAAAAAAACAAAACAAAAAAAAAAGACTTTTTAACCTAAATTGCTAATATTGCGTTGCTCTGTGGCTTGCCGCTTGCGGTACTTCCACCTATGTTGTCTAGCACGACCAATCTGGAGTGATTACGCAATCAGTGGCGAGCCGCAGAGCAGCGCAAGATCAGAAATTTAGGGTAAAAAGTATATACTTTAATTTTTTTTTTTTTTAAATGCTGATGGTTTTGGTAGATAAGACCCTATTCATCTTGGATCAGACAGAGCCTCTGAAGCCCTTCAAATCTCTTTGAAACTCCATTGATTTAGACTTTCAACGTTTTGGTTGCTATTCTATAATGTGGAGAAAAATCCTGCAATGTTTTCCTCAAAAAACATAATTTCTTTTCTTGGATGAGATAGGGGTGAGTAAATTATCAGTAAATTTGCATTTTGAAGTGAACTAATCCTTACTTCTGTCTGAAAGCACATGCTATTAGAATAATGAACGTAAACAACTGTTACTTGTACCATCTGACTGCTGCCACAGAAACGCATAATTTCGAGTCTGATGGTGTGTGCAGCTTTGCGTAGAACACAGGTTGCCATCTCTTAATAACGATTATGAAATGACGTGAACGCAGCATAAGCTCATGGTTTTGGTTCAGTATGGAAATACAGGTAAAACATCATATTATTGCATTCAGACTGAATATAATGATTGGACGAACATTTTTTTGGTCCCAAGACAGAAGATATATATAGCTGTCATGCTGGGTTGCAGAAGGATGACGATCGAAACATTTTCTGATCCTGTTCCCACTCTCTCTCACTCTGTTATTTACTGTGTTTATGTGTTTTTCTCATTACTTTTCCCTAAATAAAAATGTCTAAAGGTAAGAACGCAAACTGCTACTGTAGCTCACAGCTCTTTTTAAATGTTATTTCCTGTCCATAAACAGTTCCCTAACATAAAATATGATTTAAAGCAGAACACTGGTAGGCTATAGCAAAATGACTGTAAATTCAAGCTTATTGGCAGTAATTCTGCAGTGAGAAAAAATAGGTCAGCTAACCTAAAGACCTCTTAACCTTAAAAAAGAGAATCTCGTATCTGAACACTGCATTTGTTAACACCTCCAGTTTTGTTTTCAAGGGATATTGTTAAAAATGTGTGTAGGATGTAGCCATAGCAACCACACATGAATAAACATTAACACAGAATGCTATGTAACAGTGCAGCTAAGACTTCAGATTAGAACTAGAGATTGTTTATACCGGAGGCAATCAGAGCAATTTTCCAAAAAGGAAAAAAACAGCGAGAACTCCATTAAATGCCATTCAACAAGAGATATATGGTGGAAAAAAATATGTTTGTGAAATCTTTGAGAATAACTGATTGTCTCCATTGATTAAGCTACTCATAAACTCTGATCTTCCTCTACAGTTAGAAACCAAAATAATATGCCTAAACTAATAATACATAAAAACAGCTTCACAGTTAATACATAAACCTTGGTTTCCAAAAAATCTGGTCTTCTTAATAAAGAGCAGTTAGTGTGAATCATGCCTCAATCCTAAAACCCATTAAAGAGATGGGGGAAAAAGGTCTATACGACCTAGGTGTTCATGAATTCACTTTAAGCGACCCAGTCTACAAACGCAGACAATTTTGGACTGTTTCTACTGTCTCTAGAAGCGGACATCCTGCCAAGATCACTGTATGATCACAACCTCTGTCCTCCACGCGCTACCTGTGTACGTGGGAGAACTTGCACATTTAGTGGCTGACTAAATACTTTTTTGCCCCACTGTATGTCTCATGTTTGCACAAAACCACCAGGTTGTTCCACAATACTTCTGGGAAAATGTTGTGAACCGTTGAAACAAAGTTTAACTTTTTGGTAAAAACGGACAATGTTTTGTGTACCAAACACCAAAACCTCATGCCGACTGTAAAGAATAGTGTATGGATCTTTGTAGGTTAACACTGCTTTGTTGCATCAGGGTCTGAATAGTTTGCAGTCACCGAAGGAAAAATTAATTGGAGAATGTCAGGAAAGCAGTTCATGAACTCTAGCTACAGAGAGGTTTATTGATGAAACAACACAAGAATCACAAAAGTAATACCAACTAAAAAGTGGCTGAAAAACAAAATGTCCAGTGCAGATAATGAATTGTGCCATAACCTAAATGAGACTGTTCTTTCAAATCAACTGACAAACTCAAAAAGATTAAGGGAAGGGTGGACTTAAATTAGCCTAAAGTCTTACACTTTATTCGGTTCAGATTCACAGATTCAGTTGACTATAAGTAAATTTGCAACTACATGTCCACTAACTTTTAATAGTATTAGTAGATTGTAGTAGATTTTATTATATTGTTAGTAAACTAGGGTTAGGTGTTCTGATAAGTAGAATAAGTTGAAATACAGTTTCAAAGTTCCTTATAGTCAGTAGAATTGTGGCGAGGTGGACGAGCGAGAGACGTGGGAGGAGCGAGCGAGACCGTGGCGTGAGTGCAAATGAATGTCACCTGCGATTGCGAGCCCCACCGGTCTCGAGTCTTCTCATGAGGGAGCTCGGAGGACGAGCGACACCAGTGAAGGACGAGAGAGGACCAGGCCCGGATTTTACATTATTGAGGTTTTGTTTATGTTTCAATGTGTTTGTGCGGGCAGTCGTCCGTGAGGGGCTGCCTGCGTTACTTTCGTTTTGGTTATTTGATAAAAGGTTTTTTTTATGAATGTTCGCCGGTTCCCGCCTCCTTCCTTCCCTGAAACGAACGTTGTTACACTGATATTAAGCATATAATGCTCTAATGACATTTAGTTGTAAAGTTACTTAAATTCAACAGAATGTCTAAAGAACACAATGTTTCGTAAACAGCTACAGAAACTATTGGTTCAGGTTTTGCTGCTAAAGGAAGATTTAATAAATTCAAGGTTTCACTTACTTTCAACACCACACACAGCAAATTACTTCTCAATGTATTAAAACAAATGTGAAGATGAAATGTACAAAATTCTCTAGAAACATAACAACACAAACAGGTTAAAAGCCATGTATCCGAATGGTAGTTCAAAGAAAAATACAGTCAAACCAAAAATGATTTAGCCACCAGATATAATTTTATTAGTGGGAGCAGGATACTAAGAATATAGCTAAATAAACTGTGAAATATTATATCCAACAATTCTTCATAGAGTGGACTACCAGTGAAATTGATAAAAATTGGGACCAAAATTATTCAGACACTTTGACCTGACAATGTTTTGCTAACTAAATGAAGCATAGCTTGGTAATTGGTTAACCTACATTTATATTATCTAATTGTGTACATAAATTTAACAGCTGACTGGTGATTGGTTGATTGTAATCCATTACATACCTTACTTTCAAATCTGACATTACCAAGATTATTTTGTTCTGACATAGTTCTTAATTCTAAGTTCCTGCTATATTTTATTACCATTTTCTAAAAAAAAAAAAAAAAGTGAATAAACTGTGATAATGTGAGAAAATGTTGAAGGTGTCTCAATACATTTTGGTTTGACTGTAGATACTACAGTAAGGTGAAATTAAAAACAAAATATTTAACATGTACAGTATCCAGGTACATATTTATATGAACTGGTATAAACATCAGTCAAGGCATCAAAAGCATCAGTCATTAAATTATGCATTTTACTTGGTATTGTTGAGTAACAATGTAGCTTTCAACTTATTGCACAATAAAAAAGACTGTGACACACTGTAACAGAAAGACATGATGAGCATTAAAGGATTAGTTCACTTTATAATGAAAATTTCCTGATAATTTACTCATCCCAAATGTGTTTCTTCCTTCAGTCAAAAAGATATTAAGTTTTTAAGGGAAACATTCCAGGTTTATCTTTATGGTATATGGTGTCAACATTATAATCAAACAGAAAAAAAAGAAGAAAAAAAAAGATAAATGGAAAATGTTCAGATAGCCAGGCTACAAGCACTCTTTGTTTACTGCTTGTAATCTGCCCCACCCCATTATTATTTACTAGCTTAGCTTTAAAGCTATATCAGTTTATATATTTAAAAGGGTCATGAGAAATAAACTCATTCAACCTATGATATATAAATGTTCATTGTAACATAAAAATATCCTGTAAGTTTTAGAGCTAAAAAATTCCTTTTTATAAACATTATAACCCCAATGTCTATCAGTGACTGCACAATAATTTACAGTTTCTAGAATCACAATGAAGGCTACACACAAAAGCTTCTTTTGAAATGTTAGAACACGTTCCCACTCTAATTGTATTTGTGTGCATTTGTAACCTAGCAGATCTTTTTCTATACTCAAACTGCAACATTACACAACTAAAGTAGAAAAAAAACAAAAAAAAAAAAAAAAACATAATAGGATCCATTTGAGTTGGAAATGTCATTTTCAGGTATATGGTAAAGAAGTTAATAAATGGATTATAACTACTGCATAAATATAATTTAGTGGTATAATTTAGTTTAGTTGTATAATTTAATAAAATCACATAAAAATATGAAATAACAAACATTATCGAGCTAAAAAATAGTACATAAATGTCATATATAGTACACAGCATCGTCCTTCAGATGAGATGTTAAACCGAGATCCTGACTCTCTTTGCTTATTAAAAATCAGTGGTGTAACCCTATAGCCTGACAAGCCAGACCCAACATCTCACCATTGACAGGGCTCAATCCAAAAGGCGGGATAAATGGTCTTTCAAATTTCCTCTGTACGCAATATGATAGCTAAACTTTCACCGTATCTGGTTGGAAAATTCCGAAAACATCTCCCCTTCTTAAGAATGATTTTAGTGCCATTCTTTTCTCAACAAAAAGCTTAACTCCAAGTCTTCCAGAATTGCAGAGCCAATTTGAAAGACCACCATTCACCAGCTTCTTTATTTACAAAAAGCACGCAGAACCTCTGCAACTCTGCCATCATTATGTTAAGCCCGCTCACCAACTTTATAAACGATGTGATTGGCCTGACCAGAGGTTTTTTTTTTTGTTTTTTTTTAGCTAGTAGGTCTACCAAGAGTTGCTAGACTACAATCACGGCAAATTAAATTTGCTGCTGCTAGGGTGTGTCTAGATTTCTAGGCTAATAACTCTGGCATCTGGTCCAAATTTGCCCATTGGCCTTTGTCAATCATGGCCTCCTAATAATCCCATATAACGCTTAGCTTCATCACTCGGTCTCCCTTCCACCAGTCACCTGGTGTGTAGTGGGTGCTCTTGGGCAATATGGCTGCCGTCACATCATCCAAGTGGATGCTGCACTTTGGTGGTGGTTGAGGACCCCCCCCCCCCCCCCCCCTCCATGTAAAGCGCTTTGAGTATCCAAAAAAGTGCTATATAAGTGTAACAAATTATTATTATAAAAAAATATATATAAACTTTTTTTAAATCAAATTTTACAATTATATTAACATGAAAACCTAATACACTCAAGTGGTAAAATGATTACTTAAACACAATAATTCATGTAAGCACTTTCAGTGATTCATGGGAACCGCCATTTTTTTGTGGTTAAAGAAGAGGGCCCTATCAAAGGTTTGGAGGAAGAAGTCTATTTATTTATTTTTGTCCTAATTAACATTATGGTACAAATTCAGTTGACTGATATTAGCTTTTCTCGAACAAGGAATATTCCTTTAAACTGAGTAAGACTAATTAAACTGACATATTCAGTGGCAGTTTAATGTTCTCTGTGTCTTGACTGGATTCTGAACCACATCACTATGAGATAAAATCAAAGACAATGTCTAGACAGTGACATGAGAAAAGCACCAATTCATCTGCTCAGCAGAGCATATCAGACAATAGATTCTCTGTTCTACCTCCAATTGTGTTTTAAAACATATCTATCTTCATAAGCCTATGCTTTATTTCACTTTTCAACAGTCATATCATACTTGTTATACTCAGTTTTTGTTATATCATATTTTTTTCTTTTATAATATTAGTCTTAAATAATAATAATGATAACATCTTGGCTACAAATGTAACCCTTGTTCTCTGAAAGAACCACATCAGCACAGGAAACTGATGAATTGGGATCTCGCTTGAAAGACCAAGCCACTTTGAGTATAACTAAACTAGCCAAAGCACATTGGCATGTCAGATTTGCATCTGATGCACCTCCCACCTCAGCCACCCAGAGTTGGTACAGCAACTGCAGCGATGGGACGTGATGTCTCTGTTCCCTCCTTTAGGGAATAGGGTTACAGAAGATGGGATGGGAATAGGGTTATAGAAGATGGTTGGAAAATGGGTTAGGCCTTATGCAAAGAGAGTCAATCACTGCTGTTCCTCATGAGTCATGACCCACTCAGCGAGACACTGGCAACAAAGCGTGCCCTTTCTAGTGGAAAAGGTGAACAGGTTCCTAGCGCTACTGCCACTAGGGGCGAGTACATGGGAGAATACACTCCTGGTAGAGGGAGCTCTCAACCCAGAGGATTTAACCTTCTTGCACTTCTCAGGAACCTGTTTTCTTATGGATTTACCTTCAACTGCATTGTGATGTGCAGCAATCGCGGCAACACATACTTTCAGGGTGGATGTAGACAGCCTTCAATCTGTAGGCTGTAGGAAATAAATTCCAGATCAGGCATCTTCAGGGATCTTCCTTTTGGAAAGAACACCACTTAACAAAAGGTTGTCAAAGGAGGAGATGACAGGCAAGTTGCAACATGCGGCAGGAGTATAGACCACCCTGGGGGTTGATATACGCAACGGTCACAGTACTGTCCGTACGGACCAGTATGTGCTTGCCATGTAGCGGTCCTTTGAAGCAATCCATTGCAAGACATACTGTTAGTGCCTGTGCAGTTAGGGACCCATTCAAATACCCAAAATTGCATACCTGTACAAGTCCCCCTGGCCATTGGCAGAGGGATCCTTGCAGACCACAGCATGCCTGGATACTTGTTCTAGGTTAACTCCTGCCCGTAGAAACTAAGGGTCCGACCATGGGCTGAAGGTTTGGCAACAGTGCAGGATAATGGAAATCCGGTACGTTCCCCTCTGCCACGTCCATCTCGGGACTCGGCCGTGAAGCCAGTCATGAAGGAGGCATTCCCAGTGGCTTTACTGTGGCTGCGGATGCCATATGCCCCAGGAGTCTCTGAAATAATTTCAGTGGGGTCACTATTCTGCCTTTGAAATAATTTAAGCAGTTCAACACTGACCGAACATGTTCCTCTCTGAAGCGTGATGTCTGGTTGAACAAATCTAGCTCCATACGGAGATAAAAGATCCTCTGCACAGGGGAGAGTGTGCTCACCTGAAGACCCAACAGGCTGAAGTGACTGTGCCCCTGTGTTTGCACAATTACTCAAGTAGGTCAGTATGAGCTAGTCATCGAGATTCGTTCAGAATGTGAATGCCGAGTTCTCTCAGAGGAACAATGGCTACCTCGCCACTTTCATAAAGACACAAGGTGAGAGTCAGGGACAGTCTGAAGGGAAGGACTCTGTGCTGATACGGCCACCCCTCGAATGCAAAGTCAGGAAAGGTCTGTGATGACGGTAAATCGAGACGTGAAAGTAAACGCCCTTCAGGTCAATTGGTGCAAACAAATCTTGAGGACGGATGCATTCATTAGCATTTTTAACAGGAGCTTGTGAAAGACCCCAATCAAGACTTGCATTGATTTGATTGGCCATAACCCACCGCCTTTCTTGGGCCCTTTCTTGGGCACTTTCTTGGGGGCTATAGAACCCTGTCTTCATATCTGATGAAGGGACCAGCTTGATCGCGTCCTTCACCAGTTGGATTTCGATCTCTGTCCGTAAGATCATCGCTGGCTCGCAAAGAGGTGAACTGGATGCCCTGAACTTGAGTTTGCACCGGGCAAACTAAATCACATAGTCGAGTCTGAGGGTGTGGATGAGCAAGCAGGACAGGCTGGGAAGCATTGCCCAGGCTACCAGAGACAGTAGGAAACAAAAGATTCTCCACTCTGACCTCCTCCAGGGGAAGGAGTGGTGCGCTCACCATCTCCCAAAAAGCTGCTCCCTCTATCTCTGGGTCACCCATCTGTTCTTACTTTTACCACTGGGTTTGGCAGGATATGTTTGATGACCTCCGCCTGCTTCTGTGCAGTCGAGAACTGTTCGAATGTGCTCCTCCAGAAGCTCCACGGGTTGCAGAGAAATAGAAGACTAAGGGGTTCTGAGGGTCTCATTGGAGAAGCCCTCACTGTGATCCTCAGATCACCCATGCTATTAGCCGAAGTAGATCTATTCTGGAGGTCACCAGAACCGGAACTAGATCAGGGAATAGGCAAAGGGACGAGGAACACAAGGAATAGGCAACTTGTGTGAGGTTTTCAAATCTCGATCTCAGCACCAAGATTGTCAAGTTCCCGCAATAAGAACATGACACATCCATTAACGCAGCCTCAGCATGCTTAACAGCCAGACAAGAGAGGCAATGATTGTGACTGTCAACCAACGCCAGAAAATGACTGCATCCAGAAACACACTAGAATGTCATCTTGAAAAAGAGGCAGTGTCATACCTTTTATGGAAAATTCTCTCTGGTGCCGAAAGGCTCAGAGAAAATGGCCATGGCACACAAGCAAGAAAATAGTGCAGCCTGCTGTGTGCACTCACTCTACAGTTGCAGTTGCAGACTCTAAAGAGATGTGAAAACAGCTGTTGAAAAGCTTTTTGTAAGGCTTGCAACCACCGCTGTAAGTGCCATCACACTAACACAAACTCGAGAGGCTCATTCTCAAAAAGAACTAAAGACTCATTGAACACTGCCTGTGAATTGCAGTGCAGAACACATGAACCTCTTGGCTTTGAAGCAAAGGCAAATATGCCATGCATTCTCTTCCTTATGTATACCCGCACTGCAGGGCGGAGTATCAGATGGAAATCTCGCATTGTGCATTGGCTTGTTCAGTGATTCTCAAAGTGGATTGGTCTCTCAAGTGAGATCCCGATTTGTATCAAAGTGACATTGAGAGGGACACACTGAAAGGGAATCCTATTTTCAATATTACCATTTCCCACCCTTTCTACTACCATTCAGTTTTTGAACAGTATTGTTTTGAACAGTATTGTCATTTATCAATGTGACATCACAAGGTTAATAGTTATTTTTGCAGTTTAGTTTTAATATGCTATAGGGAGGAGTTTCTGAAAGTTGCAGTATATTATCATAGTTATCATAATACATCAAGCTCTTTAATTTCAAAAGATTAAGGAACATTTAATTCCTCATAATATGAGTCACTAAAGTTAAGTCAACATATACTTTGAACATTGCGAAAGTGGGTATAAATTAGTCAGAATCTGCAGGGTTGCCATCTCTTGTGAAAACGTAGTACACTAGAGCAGACTTTTACAAAGAGTGCTTATTACAGAAGTACTTCAAAATAAGTAAATTTTTAATCTAATGTTTCTAGACACTTAATTGCATGTTTTTGCAAGTAACTGGAAATTCATTCTAGTTTAAATTTATATTCAATGCAATTGGTTGAACTTAAGAGTTAGGCGGGCTGCATATATGGAAAATACCACCTATCCCTAAAAAATACTAAAAAACAAAAGGTTTTTCAGCTGTTTTTTTTTTTTATAGTATTAGGTGTCCTTAGTAACATACTAAAAGTTCACCAATGACCACAAGAAAGGTGTAATTTTCAAGATGGCGTCCAAGATGGGCAGGAAGCCCTTACAATTTCCTAACTCCTTCATTATTTGACCTAACCAAGTAATCTTGGTGTCAAACCATGGTGTCTAACCATGTTTTCTGGGTCTATGAATCCATTGGACTTGTCTAAATTGCACTGACATAATTACATACTTATGGAATACATGTTTTTGTGAGATTACTGTAAGGTTTTATCTTTGTTTGGGGTGAACCAGAGATGTAAACGAGTTAGCCTATGTCATGTAACTCCTATTAAGTACATGTTTTTGGACACATACTCCATACTATTTTTTGACAAAACAAAGACTTGGCATTCAATGTACAAATTACTGCACTCAAAAATAACTTAAATTAGAGTTATATAACTTTGATCATAAACAATTCGAATGAGCCCGAACAAAGGCCTGTGTGTGAACCCTCTTAAATGGTCACTCATTTCAATTTAAATAAGGTAATACATATGTAATGCATCATCTATAGATGTTTTTGAGTATAAAGGTGGCATTATAATGGCATTATAAAACATTCTCCTCTCTCCTTTGTCCTCCTCCTCCCCCTCCTTCATCAACTCTTACAGCTGACGACTTTGCATCATTTTTCACAAACAAAACATCTCTCATCAGCAACCAGTTCTCCTCACCACAAACTGACACGCACATCTCAACAACTAACACGAACACGCTTCCATCCTTCTCTCCGCTCTCCGAGGCAGATATTTCTAAACTCATCCTTTCCAATCACCCTACTACCTGTCCACTTGATCCTATACCCACTCACCTCCTTCAGGCCATTTCTTCTTCAATCACTCCTGCACTCACTCACATTGTCAACACTTCTCTTCACACGGGAACCTTTCCCACAGCATTTAAGCAGGCTCGGGTAACCCCACTGCTTAAGAAACCCTCTCTGAATCCAGCACTTTTAGAAAACTACAGACCGGTATCCCTTCTGCCTTTCATTGCAAAGACACTTGAGCGAGTTGTGTTCAATCAACTCTCTGTGTTTCTTGAACAGAACAACCTCCTGGACAACAACCAATCCGGCTTCAAAAGCGGCCACTCGACTGAGACTGCCTTGCTCTCGGTAACTGAGGCACTGAGACTGGCAAAAGCAGCTTCCAAATCCTCAGTGCTCATCCTGCTGGATCTGTCTGCTGCTTTTGACACAGTTAACCACCAGATCCTCCTGTCAACACTTAAGAAGACGGGGGTCTCAGGAACTGCTCTCAAGTGGTTCAGGTCTTAACTCTCTGGTAGGTCCTACAGGGTGTCATGGAGAGGTGAAGTGTCTAAGTCACATCATCTAGCTACTGGGGTTCCCCAGGGCTCAGTGCTTGGACCACTTCTCTTCTTCATCTACATGTCATCATTAGGCTCTGTCATTCAGAAACACAGCTTCTCCTATCACTGCTATGCTGATGACACTCAACTCTACTTCTCATTTCAACCAGATGATCCTACAGTTAGTGTTCGTATCGCTGCCTGTCTGACAGACATTTCTGACTGGATGAAGGAGCATCAGCTTCAACTCAATCTTGCAAAGACGGAATTACTTGTTTTCTCAACCAACCCAGCACTTCATCAAAATGTCTACATTCAGCTTGGTTCATCAACTATAACTCCATCCAGGACAGCCAGGAACCTTGGAGTTGTGATTGATGACCAGTTAAACTTCACTGACCACATTACTGCAACAGCCCGGTCCTGCAGATTTGCTTTATACAACATTAGAAAGATTAGACCCTTCCTATCAGAACAGGCTGCAGAGCTCCTGGTTCAAGCTCTTGATCTCTCCAGACTGGAATATTGTACTGCTCTTCTGGCTGGGATTCCAGCATGCACTATCAAACCCTTGCAGCTGATCCAGAATGCAGCCGCGAGAGAGGTCTTTAATGAGCCGAAGAGAGCTCATGTTACGCCTCTCTTCATCAGACTGCACTGGTTGCCAATGGCTGCTCGCATTAAATTCAAGGCACTAGTTCTCGCCTACAAAACAACCACTGGCTCTGCACCAATATACCTAAACTCACTTGCTCAGACTTACACACCCTCCAGAAACTTGCGTTCTGCGAGTGAGCTATGCCTCGTGGTTCTATCCCAAAGAGGCATGAAATCACTCTCATGGACATTTTCCTGGACTGTTCCCACCTGGTGGAATGAACTGCCTATCTCAATTCGTGCTGCCGAGTCTGTAGCCATTTTTAAAAAACATCTTAAGACACATCTCTTCCAATTGAACCTGACCAATAAAGAATAGCACTTAACTATCCATTTATTTTTGTTTGTTTGTCCTCCAAAAAAAAAAAAAAAAAATTGTGTACTGTGCTAATTAACTGAGACTTCTTACAGCTCTTACAGTTTGTTGGCCTTGTTTGTTTCGTTGCTTCTATTGCTCTCCCCTTTTTTGTAAGTCGCTTTGGATAAAAGTGTCTGCTAAATGATTAAATGTAAATGTATAATAAACCCAACAAAACAAAATTTACAATTTTCAGCAATTCAGAAGATGGTGGAAGAGAATACTGACATTTCATATTGCATGCCTCATTTTAATGTTGTTTAATACCATTTTGCGCAAAGAAAATTCATCCATGACTACTTTAAAGGGGTCATGAACTGAGTTTTCCTTGAGCATTTGACATATTAGAGGTCATCATACTATACAAATATCCTGTAATTTTTAGAACTGAAAACTTCCTTGTTAGTCCAATAAAAGCTTTTATTGACGCCAGGGCCAGCAAACGACAGGTTTTTCAATGACGTCAAAGGGAGGCAAGCACTGCCTCTGCAGAAGAATATCAATGCCTACTTCATAACTGCCTGTTTAGCTCCGCCCACTGATTTGCGCATAATATGATGCAATAGAATAATTGAGAGAACAGTACCAGGAAAAAAGTACATTTCACTGAAGGGGAAGGCCTCTATGACATAGTGACAATGAGAGAGACGACATCACAAATTATTAAATCTTATTTCAGAGAACAAGAAAAGAATGAGAAATCAATTTTTGAAAAATTCCCGGAAACAAGCAATCATTCAAACAGCTCCGCGATTGATCAAAAGTGATATCAAGTCCAATGTCCCATCCGTTATGGATCAGTATCTGAGAAAATCACTTAAGCTTGTCTCTGCCCTTTCGTTTGTTTCTGAGACTGTCCGTACACTTTTTAATCGTCTTTTTGTGGATAAGGAGAAAAGCCGAAAGGTTGCAGGAATTGGACAGGCAATTGTCCAGGAAGCACGACTACGTGCTGTGGTTACATTACAACTTGGCTTTGAAGTGAGGGCACATCATTTGGATCGGTCACAATTCCTGGTGGATACCCTTCATGGAATGGGATTTGCTTCATCATACAAGGAAATTTAGCATTTTGAAAAGAATGCAGCAGATTTAGTTGCTCCAGATATGTTAGCGGATGACATAGATCTGTTGGACATCGCACTTCTTTTTGCTGGCGACAATGTTGGACAATGTTGACCACAGCATCCTTACTATTGATCGAGGACTTCAACCCTGCTCCTGGGGACCTACTGTCCTGCAAAGTTTATTTCCAACCTGCTTTAACACACCTACCTGTGTATTTTTAACAAGTGATCCTGAAGAGCTTGATTAGCTTCACATGTCTTTGATTAGGGTTGGAGCTAAACTCTACAGGACAGTGGGTCCCCAGGAGCAGGGTTGAAGACCTCTGCTATTTATGGTAAGGGGACCTTCCACTGAATGGGAATCATAGTACCAATGACTCAAGGGTGAAAAAGGACCGTGACAAATGGGTTTCTGCTCCCACATCAAGCAAGGAATGTCATAGATGACCATGGGACCAATGAAATAGCAGTGTTTTTTGGCAGAAGGACTACCAATGAACTTGCCTCTTTGCGCTACAACCTTTTTAGCAAGAAAATAGATACCACAAAATAATTTGTTACCCCAGAATATCTGCCTCCAACTGACTCCTCAACCAAATACCACTGCCAAAGAGTTTACTTCCAGATCATGGTGTGGATTGGAAAGGAAGGTGAAATGAGCACAGTGGATTGGGGATGGAAACTGGTGGACAACCGGTTCCTGCCAGTTATGACCAGTAAGACTGCTACCCCAGAAAGCCTACTACAGATAAATGAATGAGGCATTTATATAGCGCTTTCATATGTACTACTGCACACCCAAAGCACTTTACACTCATGTCAGGGTGTGATAGATGTGGCCAGTGAATGGAAAAAGAACATGGAGGCAGCAGGCTGATACTAGTGCTTAGGGGTTTATTGCGAATTACAAAAAAAAAAAGCACATGTTAACCTAACTGAGCTAAACCAAAATATAAGAGAAAGAAAACAACCACACAAACAACTTATACAATCTCTGTATCTTATAAGTCTAGACATAATAAATCTAGACTTATAAGTCTCTGTATCTGCCTCTAAAAAAATATAACAGATGTCTAAGGACTACAGGACCCATTCCCCCACAGAACAACACTCACACTAACAAACACCAGACATACCTTTATACATTGGTGGCCAGCACCAATTAACACAAAAAGGGGAAAAACAGATACACAAATAATGGCCATTACACAAAATACAAACATATGAAAACATCAAATAAACCTGGAAACAAATACATTAAATAACACTTCGCCACATTACTCTTTATAAATTTACTTCCTATATATATCAAAACAAGAGGAAGAGTTCTTGGAGTCCTCCCGGGAACCAGGAATGGTGCGGCTAGATCACGGGCCGGAACAGTATATATATGTCGTGTTTCCGCCCGAACCCCTTTAGACAGCACACCAGCTCACGGGACTCAGCCATACCAAAACAGACAAACAAAGAAAGGGTAAGAATAAACTCCAACTACTCATTAAAGAGTGTGCACACTTAACTCCAAACGAAAGTTTAAATAAACAAACTAACCTGACTGAGACTCAGCCACAATCTGTCACACAGTGCTCTCTCCTCAACCACCACCAGTGTGAGGGATCCACTTGGATGATGCGGCTACAGCCACAGTACAACGGCGCCAGTACACTCACCAAACACCAGTGATAGGTGGAGAGTAGAGATGGTGATAGAGCCAATTCAGTGGATGGGGATTATTAGGAGGTGATTGGTAAGGGCCAATGGAGGGAATTTGGCAAGGACACCGGGGTTACTCTTACCCCTACTCTTTACGAGAAGTGTCATGGGAGATTTAATGACCACAGAGAGTCAGGACCTCAGTTTAATGTCTCATCCAAAGGACGGTGCTTGTTACAGTACAGTGTCTCCATCACTATACTGGGGTGTTAGGAACCACACAGACCACAGGGTGAGCCCACAGCCATCAGCAGCTACCTAGTTTTTCCCAGTTGGTCTCCCATCCAGGTACTGACCAGGCTCAATCCTGCTTAGCTTCAGTGGGAAACCAGTCTTGGGCTACAGGGTGATATGGCTGCTGGCAAATGATCCACTGTAATAGCACAACTGTCTGCCGAACACAACAGTTGCAGGGCATATGGCCTACCATGCATGCCTTCATGTGGATCATGTCAAGTTGGGATTTGTGAGAATCAATATAATCAACCTCTATGGGAAGAGTGTGGCGACTCTAGCAAATCTAGTGAAGGTCACAGTGCAAGAGATAAGAAATAAGAGGAAATAACTGAAGAAAATAGAAAAAGGTATGTATAAATAAGAAAAAGTATTTTAAAAAAACAAGGCAAAAAATAAATAAAAAAAGATTTAAAAAATAAATAAATAAATAAAATTAATCAAAAAATAAAAGGGGTTAGCGGTACTAAGCCTTCACGTGGCAGCCCTGTTTTGTCTCTGTTTGTGATTCTACAATAAATAGAAAATAGTCTATTTAAAAGAAATCTAATCTAATCTAATCTAGTCTAAAAGGTCTAATAGAAAAATTCAATGTAAAAATCTATTCAGAAAGAAAATACTCTTCCATGGATAAATAATGAAATTAGAAAATTAATGAAGAAGCCAGATTTGGCCCTGAAAAAAAATGCTCAAAAATTAACACTGATCTTTTAATTTACAAAAGTTTAAGAAATCAGGTGGTACTCATATTACACCCAATTTATAGGCAAAGCTAAGGGTAACAATAATTCCCTCTGGAAACATTTAAATAATGTGACTAATAAAACAAACAAACAAACACAAAGGGATAAAGGAACTTAACATAAATGGTACGAATATAAATAATAGTTCCACTATGGCTAATGAATTTAATTCATATTTTGTGCAGTCAGTAGAAGAATTAAAATAAGATTTTGAGTCTATAGATTTTAATTATCCAACTGGAATATCTTCTGCAGATTCGTTTTATATTAAAGAGGTTCAGGAGACAAAATTTGAAGAGAAAATTGTCAAATTCAAAATCAAACGATATCTATAAGATGAATAGCTGTTTCTTAAAAAATATAAAATTGTGTTAGTTAAACCACTGACACATCTTGTTAATATTTCTATAAGGACTGGTACATTTCCTTTAGGGTGGAAAAAGCTATTATTGTGCCAGTATTTAAATCAGGAAGTTATGACTCTATGTGCAATTATCGTCCAATTTCTATTTTCCCAATTTTATCCAAAGTAACTGAGAAAGTTGTAGCAGCACAATTGGTTGATTATTTAGAAGCCAATCAGCTCCTCCACCTGCAGCAGTTTGGTTTTAGATTGGGTTATTCAACCGAAATTGCAAACTGCAGTTTTATTGAAAATGTGAAAAAATCCCTGGATAGGGGTGATGTGGTGGGAGCTGTATTCCTTGACCTTAAAAAGGGTTTTGATACCATCAACCATAGCTTGCTTTTAAGTAAAATGTCATCTTTCAGAGCTGTAAGCTATGGAATTCATTACCACTGGACATCTTTCTTTCTTTCTTTCTTTCTTTCTTTCTTTCTTTCTTTCTTTCTTTCTTTCTTTCTTTCTTTCTCTCTCTCTCTCTCTCTCTCTCTCTCTCTCTCTCTCTCTCTCTCTCTCTCTCTCTCTCTCTCTCTCTCTCTCTCTCTCTCTCTCTCTCTCTCTCTCTCTCTCTCTCTCTCTCATACTTGCAGGTATATGTATGTATATGTACGACATATGTATGTGTTTTTGAAATAATTTAGAAAAGCCCAACCAGGGACAGGAGTTGAGAATTAGCACTAGCTATAAACTCTATACGCTGCGCATCATTTGCAGTACTTGTATTGTAGCTATGTCTGTATGCATTGTCCCTGTTAAATAAATAAATAAATAAATTAATTAATTAATTAATAATATAAAATAAAACCACACAGTTCTAATGAATTAATTCTTCATTGTAATCAAAATAATGGTTATGAACCACAGAAACCACCAACACTATACATCAAAAAACCCAGTGTTAAATTAACGCTCCTCAGAGTTTATTTGAGTCCACACCCAGCAGTGTTTAAAGAAAGACTGAAACAGTGTTAAAGTTAGAGATAATTAAGTGATTCATTGAGTAATGATTGGCATTAGTGATGAACACCTGCTGTTAACAAGCAGAATCACTGAAGGGAAGAGTCACCTTTTTAGGTTACCATTATGGTGATCAGTGTTTGGTTTAGTTTTAGTTTTCAATATTAGATTGTGTCTGAGACAAACCAAGAGAAAATGTATCCAAACCAGGTATTGGTTATTTTGTGGCATTAATATAATCAAAGATTGGGCTAAGAATGATCCCAGTTAACTACATGATGATTATGCCACTATCAAAATATAACGACACCTGAAGACATTTTCTCTGTAATTTCTGTAATTTTTCTCTGTAATTTACAACAAGTTTGTTTTTCTAAACATAGTTAAAGTAGCCAGGGGAAAAATGTTTTAAAAGTAAAAGTCAAAAACTCAACTAAAGCAAACACTAATCACCATAATGGTGACTCTTCCCTTCAGTGTATCTACTTGTTAACAGCAGGTGTTCATCACTAATTGTCAATCATCACTCAATCATTTAATTACCTCATTAACTTTAACACTGCTTCAAAGTTATTTTAACACACTTGAGTGTGGAGTTTGTTGTTTAGGCAAACTGATATGAGAAAGGATAAATACTACTTAATTACTTAATGGAAATTGTACTTATTTTTGGCAGTGAACTCATTGTCATGTTCAAGAAACCAATTTGAAATGCTTTGAGCTTTGTGCATTAAAATACCAGTAATTGAGCAGATTACAGAACCATGCCACACTCTAAATAGCTTAAATCACCTTTCTTTTTCATTCTGACATTCAGTTTGGAGTTCAGGAGATTGTCTTGACCAGGACAACACCCCTAAATGTATTTAAGCAACTGCCATATAATTGGTTGATTAGATAATTGCATTCATGAGAAATTGAACAGGTGTTCCTAATAATCCTTTAAGTGTGTGTGTAGTATATACTAATTAGAATTTTATCAGGCACCAGTATTCCTGGTCTAGGAAGAATACAAAAGAGTATTGGTAATTTTAAAGGGTTACTTCAGCGATTAGCATATGGCCTTGAATCAGTAGAAACCCTGGAGTATATTCAAATGATTGTGCTTTCCCCCCTCATCCCCCTGAGACAAGAGATTTAGGCATTTTATTTCTGGAAAAACTCCTCCTAAGATGGAAATTGACGATATTTGCATCATAGGAGGAATGTTTGGAATAAGGCTAAAGACTACAGCCAGCAGAGGGAGCCATTTCCGCATGTTTTGAACCCGCGCATGGGGGATGGGAGATCACACTCAGCTCACAAGGAGAGCTCAGCTCACAGCTGCAGGCACTCATTTAAACGGAGCTATGGTGAGCAATGTAAGTCTTTTAACTTCTCAAATTAATTTCTATGAAAGTTAAGCTTGCAAAGGCATGAACTGAAACGCGACAGACTGAACTCGCGTTGTGAATGGGTGCCGCGAGTGTAGTCGCGATTACCTCAGCTCTCATCACGAGAGCTCATCAGCTCAATTATCTCACTCCTGCAGTTAGTGCTCAGTACTGTGATACTCGCGCAGTGACTCGCTCATTATATTTAACAGACACGTTCAGTTTTTAATTGTAGTGTCTTCAACTCAGTCATAGTAATCCAGTAGCCGTGGCTTTGGGAATGGCCTCACAGGGCAGCGAAGCATTCTGGGAATTGTAGTCTTTCATCCCCATTCGACAAAAATACATTTTCTGTCTTTTCTCAGTCTAGAAGGCACCAAATTCAAAAATAATTTCACATTTCTACTACATTGATGACCCAGTTTAAATACAGATTCATCTTCCCAGCGCTGAAGTACCCCTTTAAGGACCTGACAGCCGCCATTTTGAAAATGGGGGCTTTCTTAGAGTCAAATTTTTGTAAACTTTAAGTATGTTTTAAGTACATCTGATACCACTGTAAACCACTGAGAAACCTTTTGTTCTAATTTTTTGGGGTCAAACCATATTTGCAGCTTACTAAGTGCATTTCTGACCCACTTTAGTAGGATTTAAGCATCTTTATATGTAGTTAAATAATTACTTCTGTTATGGTTAACATAACATAACATATGGTTAATATGGTTAAAGTGTGCAAATGTACTGACAAGCATTTATGGTCAATTAAAATATGCTTTAATGTCATTTCTATTATAACTTGCATGTCATGTATTTAAAAATATTTATAATTACACAAGTGTAATATTGAAGTTGCAATTTAGTACATTTAACATATATTAACTTGTATTATTAATTAACTTGTAATATTAAATAACATTCTATTAGATAACATTCTAACTGCTTTTAAAGTAAAACCGTTAAGTAGACATTATTACAAAGTGTGCTTTTAAAAAGTATATTAAGTGTGTTAATAAACATGAAATCATGAAAGTATACTCTTTAAGTACCCACAAATGCAAATAATGTCATCATTTACTCACCCTCAAGTTGTTACCTGTTTCTACCACAAGAAGGCACTACAGAGAGCACACTCATTTACTGTACGTGATTGTTCATTATGCACTGACAGTGAGGAAGTGCAGATAGAGATATGACTTCACTCAAGAGCAGAATTAGAGGAATCAAAATGAGATAAAACCATCAGATGGTAAAATAAGGCCTGCAGAATACTTTTAGACGTTTCCACTCACTTTGAGATTGCATGCTATCATTGCAAATTCAGATTGAGTTCAGTCCTTTCTCGACATTTCGCTTACTCTATTTGCTGGGAGATAGAAATGTCTCCAGGGGTTAGAGTTGATAAGGAAGTTAAGAAAATAAAGTTTCAAAGGAATGAGAGGCACTTCGCAGAGCTGTGCTAACATTGCTAACATTTAGCTGAAGATCCTTGATCTCTTCCTTCCCAGATTTCCTAGGTAAATTAGCTTAAAAAAAAGACCATGCTAAATTTTGGTGGTTAACAACACGGTTGGCCAGCTCCACCAACTAGTCCAGTAGGAAATCGATAAATTAAGATATGGGAGGAATTCTATCAATGTAGCAATTTAAGTCAATAGCTACAGACCTCCAGAGACGTATTCTTTAGAGTGACTAATCACACGTCTCTGTCTGGCAATCCCATGGACAAGTCTGGGTTTGGCAGTTGCAAGGAGAACGGTACTTGCCTGACTGAATTTTGTCACGTGTAAAGTTTGGTGGTGGTGGTGGGGGGGGGGGGGGGGGGGGGGGTTATGGTGTGGGGTTGTTTTTCAGGGGTTGGTCTTGACCCCTTAGTTCCAGTGAAAGGAACTCTTAATTCCTTAATCATGCTCCCAACTTCACTTTAAACCACATCTGCCTTTTCAACAAACTGGAACACAGCTGTATTACAATAAGATCAAATTTAAAGTTCATGGTTATTCCTGAATGGGTAATTAGTGAGTTTATCTATTTTAATGTCACTTATAGTTCACCCAGGGTGTCATCTCTCTTGAGCACTGACAAAAGGTTGACAAAAGGAGAGGTCTCGTTTTTTCTTTACTATGCAAACATGACAATGCTGTAGAACAGTATGTGCTGACAATTTGTACAAAATAGTCCTCAGCTTCTCAGTACAAGGAGTCTACTGGTACTTATGCCATAATTAACCTTCAAAGAGGAAGATGTCAGTTAGATGTCAGGAACTGATTAGTTGAATAACAGTGTGCAGCAGTCAGCATGACCTATGTCTGCCCCATGCCATAAATCAGAATGAAATTCAGAAGCAGTAGGCAAAGCAATCTGTGAAATGCTATATGCCTAAATGCAATGTGCTTAAATTAATCTTAATTCAGATCTATTTTGACAGATACATCAAAATCAGGAAATTAGTGATTTAAATGGATAGTTCACCCAAAAGCTAAAATTCTGTCATTAATTACCCTCATGTCGTTCAAAACCCATAAGACCTTTGTTCATCTTCGGAACACATATGAAGATATTTTTGATGAAATCTGAGAGCTCTGTCACCCCTCCATAGACAGTTTTTGTGCGCAAAAACATACACAAATAACACTATTATTCAACAAATTCATTCTAGCCTGTGTCAGTCTCCTATCCAGTTTACGCTGTAAATACAGTGCAACTCCCGCGTTGCACTGCTTACAACTGAAACTGTGTAGGAGACTGACACAGGCTAGAACTAAATTGTTAAATAAAGTCATTATTTTTGTTTGTTTTTGCACACAAAACGTATTCTCGTTGCATCATAGAATTAAGGTTGAACCACTGGTTGAATTAGCTGATTCATCTATTATTGTGCAAACTGTCTGATGTGCCAGCTGTTAGTTTGTGTTTCTTGTGGTAAGGTGCATGTTTGTGTTTTCAAATATCAACAGTGTTTCTAAAAAATTGCTTACTGCACATTTAAATGACGTCATCAAATACATTTGATCAAACTAGGGATGCTCATATTGACCGCTTAACCATTAACCGAAAGTAAGAATTTTGACCGATTAATACTATCAGTTAAACGGTTTAAAGGGTATTTTTGTATTTTGCATTTTTTTTGTTTGTTTGTTTGTTTGCTGCATGGTTCAAGAAAAATGTGCTGTATTTGTTAACTCACAGGGCACATCGACACATGCAACCACACGTGTCTACACAGATGTGTCTACACGCAAAAAGAAGCAATGGAAAAGAAGTAGGTCTAATGTACGTGTGGGACCATTTCGACAGAAAGGGCGACAAAATTACTTGCAAAATATGCTATGCGGTATTAAAATACAGCAGTAGTATTTTATTTCAAAGCAAACGAAAGCCAGTTCCCAAGGCTGGCCACTCTAGCGAGGCGTTATCTCTGTATTCCCGGGACATCAGTGCTATCTGAAGCCTTGTTTAAGGCTTTTCGTAGTGTGGTTTTGGTCAATTTTACTAAAGCAAACATTGTCACGTATGTTCTTCTCGCCTCTGTTTCCTAATGGTTTATAGAACAATTATATTTTTTTCTGAGTAGCACTCTGTCATTTCAAAGAACAGCACAGCAGTCAGCGGAGGCTCACGCTGCGGAGCCATTCGAAATGCAGGTCTAACTGTCAACAGGCTACATTCCAGACTAACCCCACATCACTTAGACATGTTACTTTAAAAAAAACGAAAAACAAAAAACATACAAGGTGCGGATTGAGGTAGGCCTGCTATTTTTATTTGAAGATAAAAACTGACTGAAAAAACTATTCCGGTTCTTCAAAGCTTCAAACAGATTCAGTGTATTTTTACCATAAATTGGTAATTATTTAAGTGATATTCAATATTGCTTACATTTCCTTAAAAACATTAGGAAAGTGTATCTCTTGGTTTTATTTCTTTATAAGACTGAACCACAATTTTCTTTAAAAAAAAGGAAAAAAAACTATTTTTTTTTATTATGACCTTTTTTTGGGGGGGTGAAAATTACAAGAACCATGATTCATTTTTTATAGTGTCACCCCTCAACCCTGCATACATTTTGTTCTAAAATACAGATAATGGTCAATTTAAATAAATTAACCCCTCATTGTTGTTTAATTAGTTTTGTCCAATGTTATTTCAATTTCAAAGTAATAAAATAACACAAAGTTGTTGTAAATGCAGTTATCATTAATTCTAATGCAAAACTCACTGAGCAACACTGATGCATCTAATTCTCAATCACTCCTCAAATGTTTTATCATTGAGTCTGCAGTCTCTGCACCGTTCTGCTCTGAAGATCTTTTCTGTAACACTAAAGATTCTCTCACAAGATGCAGAGGAAGCAGCTATGGCAAGATGGACAAGTCTATGAATTTCTTTAAAGGGTTTCTTCAGTGATTAGCACATGGTTTTGTATCAGTAGAAACCCTGGAGTATAATCAAATGAGTGTGCCCTCCCTCCTCATATCCCCCTGAGGCAAGAGATTTATGCATTTTATTTCTGGAAAAATTCCTCCCGTGACGCAAATTGACGATATTTGTGTTATCTTTGGAATGTTTGGCCAGAGGCTAAAGACTACAGCCAGCAGAGGGAGCATTTTCCACATGTTTTACACCCACATGTGGGGGATGGGATTTCCTCAGCTCTCCTCACTCATCAGCTCATTTATGACGTTAAATGTAATCTGACTCCTAATCTGAGTTAGTGCTGTGAGACTCACGTGGCAACTCGATCGTTATATTGAACTGACACGTTCAGTATTTAATTGTAGTGTCTGTTCTCTAACTCAGTCACTGTAATCCAGTAGCCGTGGCTTTGGGAATGGCCTCACAGGGCAGCGAAGCATTCTGGGAATTGTAGTCTTTCATCCCCATGAGACAAAAATACATTTTCTGTTTTTCTCAGTCTAACTAACTACTTAACTATCATAGTACGTTGCATCGTTGAAGAAATCAACTAGCTAGTCACGACTGTTTTCCGAAACTGTTTTGTCACAAATATGTTGTTCAACCACGTTGGTTAATGAGGTCACACAGGTGGTGGATTAATAACTGCTTTTAATTTATTTTTTTGAGATCGAATTCATGCTAGATTTTTTTGCTATAGACATGGGACCTGAGGAATAATTCTGATTTTTCAGTTATTCTGCTTTATTTCCAGATTCAAATAGGCTCGTTCTGTACTTGAGCATGTCTACACATGTGCACTCTTCAAAAAAGGTGCTTTAAATTTCTTGACAAACTAAAATACATAAATGACATTTGTATGTATTCAAAATAAAAGATATACGTAGACTACACTAAATTTAAGCTTGCTTATTTTGCTCAAGATAAGGATTTATTTAGTCCACATGTCATGCAAACAAGAAACTCTGCTTCTAGCCACAGGTCGAGATCTGTCGTTGCAACCACACAATTTTGCGATGCTGTTTGCAAATGTTCATCGGAACTATGGGAAATACCGACTGGTTGAACTATGTTGATAACGACGGAACTTGCGACAATAGTTGGCTAACAATGCTTCTGGAGAAGTGCACCATACAAGCAATTCCACTCTTTATAACTTCATACAGGGCCATACTCGAGAAAAAAAAAGAAAAAAAAAAGTTCCGAAACGTTTTGCCTATGTTTAGCATGAGAATCCAACTCTTTAACAGTGGAAATCAGTCAGATTGCATGAAAGAGCCTTTATACCCTTGCTTTAACAACAGTCTTTCACTACATTGTGGATTATGTTTGTATTAATCCCCAATAGACATAGTTCCCATGGGCCTTAAAAAATTACATTAGATAATCATTACTAGATTCAATTATATTTTGGCCCACATATAACTGTTTGGATTAAAAAAAAAGTTGACTAAATAAACAGTTTTTTTCCTTAAATACACAAAATAAAAGTTGTGAGCGGTTCATGTGTTTCTTACAGTCTTGCATTGGTCTAGCGGTAACATATCTCACAACTCAAAGGGGCAATGGAGTTACTTTCAAACGAATGTGCCATTCATTTAACAAACTCATTTGCTTGGCAATATTTTCATCAGACTGTTTTAACAGTGCTTTAACAATGGTTCACCTAATAGAGAAAGGTGACTGTAAAATAAGTAATTACACGTATTACCACATACTGTAGCACCCCTTGAGATGTTGATCTGCCATTCGTGGGCCTTTAATTCAGAGACTAATTCAGAGCATGGGCGTAGGTTTAGGGGGGGACGCTAGGTACTAGTCCCAATCAACATTTTAAGATGGCAAAATTGTCCCCACCAATATTTTGGCAAACTCCTTCGTGCTGCCATATGGATCGATTCCGTACCGGTGAAGCAGTCGATTCTGTTCCCTTCGGAATGTCTGTTTCCCTTTACGCAAACACACTGCAAGTCACTCGTAGTTGCCGAGTTACCATGCGTACCGTCAGAAATAACGAGAGCACGAAGGGCAACTGGATGTACGGGAAGCCGAAAGGTTCAAAAAGGTTTTTTTTGTTTGTTTTTTTTTAACTTGTTTTTAGAAGCGCAGTTTAACCATGCTTATTTCTTGTCAATTTTAAAGTGTATTATCGATTTCAATGTATTGTTTACTAAGGCTTTGGTTAGATGGTCACAGGTGTTTGTCACATTTTACATTTTGACATTTGGAAGTAGCGCCAACACTTTTGGCCTTTTTCGCTTTCTGTACACCCAGCTGTGCTTAGGTGCTTCTTGCATCCGCTATCAACAGACATGCTTCGTTAAGGGGGAACAGGAATTCCGGAAGGGAACAGAATCGACTGCTTCACTGTCCCGTATTTACAAGCAAAATGACGCATCCCGCCGTACCAAGCCAATACGGGACGCGATGCACAAGATTGGGTTTTAGCAGCTTTGCTGCTGCCATAGCGACGGAGTCTAGAGAGCATGCGCTGTAAACTTGCGCGTTTTTTTAAAAACATGTCGAGCTCGCGTCCACCGTTTAGACGCAAGAGGATTTCCAGATATAGGGCTGAATAGAAAAAAAAGGCATCAGTGGGTCTGTCCCCTTTGCAGAGAAGCATTTCAGTGTCTCAGACTGAAAGCAGCAGCGATGACGGACACATCCGTGCTTCTAGGTAGGCCATTTAATGGATAATATATTAATATAATATTCCATACATTATCAAAGCTTGGCAGACTTATTTTTCTAGATATTAGACCGGTTAATTAATAGATTATAGCCTAATTAATATTATTAATTTTTATCATTTAGCTATAGGCTATATTAATAATAAATAATCCTGTCATATAAAGTTTGACATTTAAAAAATATTTAGATAAAAATGGGACAAATAATTGCATACTAATATAGTCATAATAGTAAATTAATATAGAAAATTAAATTTAATTTAATTTTTGAATTTCAGAACATTTTTTTCAGTAAAGTGGTTACTGGTTCAAAATGACTGCTTAAAGAGACAGTGCACCAAAAAACTAAAAATCTGTCAATTTCCTTTTTAGACATACATTTCTTTGTTATGTTGAATTCCTACCATGGAAGGCAATGGTGCCCCCAAAGCAGCCTGGTTACAACATTTCTTCAAAATATCTTCTTTTGTGTTCAGCAGAACAGAGAAACTCACACAGGTTTGGGACATCATGAGGGAGAGTAAATGATGACAGCATTTTTATTTTTGGGTGAGCCATCCTTTTAAAATGCACCAATATAGGCTACTAAAGAGTTCTTTAGAAATAAATAAAATAATCAAATGTAAAATAATATAAAATGTGTTCTGTTGCAAGCTTGCATAGACCTGCTTGATTCCATGTTTATTGTTGAGCTGTTGTCGTTGTTTAATTGTCACTCTTATCACTACTATCACTCTTTAAATGCCAAGTTCATACATGATTTTCAAAAACTGATTCAAAACTGATTTGGAAAAAAAAACTTACACACAAAATAACTTATTTTCAATATAAAAAGTGATTGTGCATGATCCCTTACGAAACAAAAATATATTGCAAGATATTTGAAAATATCATGCAATATATTCACATATATGGGATTGAATATTTATATTTTCCAATATATTGCAATATATTGAAAGCAGCAATCATTTGTATATTTTGCAATATATTGCGTGAATATATAATTTATTTCATAATACCATCAATGTATTATTCCATATATTAAAATATAGTTCAAGAAAATATATTGGTAAATATATTTCGCTTTTGAAAGGGATTATATAGCATTATGGCTTTACAATCAAAAATTGTGGTTATAATGGAAGTCAATGGGGCAAAAGCAGCCACGAACAGTAAATGAGGGAGAAACAAAAACTGATCCTGTACAAAAACTAACAATGCATCAAATCTAAAGTTGTTACTAATCTTTGACATGCTCAATAATGTGATAAGAGGTAAAAAAAATATCCAGTCCACAATCATTTTTTATATTGAAAATAAGTAATTTTGTGTGCATGTTGTGTTTTTTTCCAAATCAGTTTTGAAAATCATTTAAGAACTTGACAAGTAAAGAGTATTTTGTTTTATTATTATTATGGTACTGGATTGGGCCGAAAAGCCTCATAAATTAATAATCGTATTAATTCCTAAACTATGGTGCTATAAACTATAGTATTTCCATACTCAGTGATAAATAATAGACTATATAATCTGGGCAAACCTGGTGGGATGTCCCCACCAAAGCGGAGACCAAACCTACGCCCTTGATTCAGAGGATTCAGAGACATGTGTTTGCAGTTTAAATAATGATGCTCTAAAAAGTTAATGGCCAAACGTGTCATTGCAAAAGTTCACAATGCTGCTGCAGGCGAAATATAATGTGGACAACACTGAATAAATATTTTTTTCGTCAGGTTAAATAGCGATAGTTGGTCATTCAAACCCCTTTATCTAAAACCTCTCTACTTAACCGTTGGACTAGCATATCTCTCATGTTTAACACTTTTTTATCTGCGTTTGTAGTTCTAATTGAATCCTCGTCCAACTCGCAATGGGTTGTGGGCAATATCAGCCGTTAGAGTGTGCATCGATCCGCACTTCGAACTTTGACCGGAAATAGTAAACCATCCGGGAATCTTTGGAATACTCTTTTCAACATACTACGATTTGGGACATACTAATTCTATTTTCGAATACTATTTAGTTAGCCTGGTCTTACCAGACTCACAGAGAGTCTGGCCACTCTCCATTAACAAGCATTTACTTCCACGAAGGTGGGAACTCTGTTGAAGTTTAAAACTATTGGATCTTCCCAGAGCTACTCTGGATCTGCCATAACTAATAATTAACATTTGGTCGTTACGTATGTCACGCTCCCTTCTCACATGGATATCCGCCAAAATAAATGTGCATGCATGGCACCTCAGTGATAAAACCTAAAACTCATGCAAATGGATTGTGATTTATTCATGGGGGAGGGGAGAGTTTTGTGATCAGAAACATGCAGATCACATGGTCTGTAACATGATTGTATGCTGTAAATAAAAAATCATATCCTTGGTATGTATGATAATAAATGCTGCTACAAATAACGTCCAAATTCAAATATGTACGTGCGTTTATTTTAAAAAATTGAGTGGTGAGGAAATATATTACTCTTGTAAATACATGCCAGCATTTTAAAGAAATACAAGCGCATCCAAATAACAACCAAGCTGAACCGTACGGTGCTCTGCAGTGGTCAAAAATTATTGTAAACAGAGAATTTTGAAGTGATATATTCTTGAAAAAAGCATTATTACATCACCACACGACCTTGCACGTCAAAAGCAGTAGGTAATTCGGCCGGGGATTTTTACGCGGGTGGTGGGAGATGAACGGCAATAAAATAACTGACCAGCCCCTGTAACTTAAATGATGGCAATACCTTCCGACCCCACGAAGAACAATTACCATCCGAATAGGGCTTCAGCCAACTCCTTCACCACTAACGGAGCGAGCTGGAAAATCAAACTTTTTCCGAATTCACCCTGTTGGGGAGGAGGGCCACCAACAAACCTCAGCAAAGATTGTTCTTGCTCCGGCTTTAACTTCTGGATACTCGGCAGCGGTGCCACAACGGAATGAATGGTTTCTTTCATATCTTTCTCTGCTGCCATTACTGAACTATAACTCAAACTAGCACACGACATCAACGTCATCGTTCTCAGCCAGTCCCTCTGTTCGCTGATTGGGCTGGTAAAAATTTGTCTGGAGAAAACCTAAGAATACACTGCAGTTCCAGGCGTAGTACTGAAGGAAAATTAAAATTGAGCAGAAGTAAGTAGGAGGACGGAGCCAGGCTACTATTTACTATGGATAGTATGTGAATTGGGATGCTGAGTATCTTTGGTTGCAAGACCATGACAACGGCCATCTTTGAACCTCTCTCACTGTACAATATAGGACCACTGTTTAGAAGCCACGATCTTTATGGGCTTTATGGGTAACCAGCCCAGAGTGAAATCTCATTGGTCCAAAATCATTTCCACACCACATAAGTAATTTATAGCACGTCACACCCCGTTACACTAATTATAAATGCTATCATATCAAAAAATGGTTCATTTTACTGGTTAATTTCTGATAAGCAGTTGGGAAACCACCATGACATCTTCTCAAGGATGAAAGCCATGACTCACCTGTAGGTAGTGTGTAGACCGGAATGATGGTTTAAAGTCCTGATGCATCATGGGCTTCTCCAGGTTAAGGGAGGACTTTCGATAGGCCTCTTTGGCCTGGCTGACGGTAAGCGTTGACCAGGAACTCCTCTTCATGAACTTTCCCTCAGGTGCCATGGATTCGCAGGCCGAACACTTGACGTCATTGTTGCTTTTGGAGGTTTTGAGCGAGTGGTCTCCAAAGTGAGTGTGCATGGATTCTGGGAAACTGTGACCGACGTGTTCATAATGGTGACGGCTCAAAGCGCTGGCCGTGCGGTAGGTGCTGTCGCTGTCTAGGTTGTCATCCGAGCTCCACCAGCCCCCTGTCCCCGACCGGTGCCTGCGCTCCTTGCTTTTACTGCGCTTGCTTCCGTGTTTAGATGAGTGATGATTGCCGTGGTGATGGTGATGGCTTCCCCCGCCCCCACTGTCACCTTTAGTGCCATTCATCTTGGATGATCCCTCCAGTGAGTGGGACTTGGTGAAGAGCTTCTGGACAGAGTGCACCAGGTGTCGGATACGACCGGGGCTCTCGCTGCGCTGTTCCCCTCCAGTGCCGGCAGATGTGCGTTGGTACTGCAGCGTATGGAAGCCATCACGGTGAAGCGGAAGCTGCTTTTCAAACTGGTCCAGCAGGTTTGCGGGGATGCGGTTGCTCTTGCTGCTGCCGTGGTGAGAGGCAGATGTTGCGGCTGCGGCTGCGGCAGATGTGGCTGAGGTGGTGATGGCTGCACAGTCTTCCCGGGCAGCTGGGTCGTAGTACTGTGAACTGTAGTGCATTCTGGGAAAGGTGCTGCTGGAGATGTGGTCGGCAGGGGCAGTGGAAGGTAGCACCATGGGTGACATGATCATGCAATCGGAGTGAATGGAGCTGCGGGGGGAAAGACGGTGATGGAAGTCCATGACGCAGGTCTCCGTGGGGCTGAGCAGGTAGGAGTGGCGCAGATCGGACACATGCATGCCGTGCAGGTCATGGAGATGCTCGCACTCCGCCAGTCCACACGGGGCCAGTGTGGGAATCTGGTGCGGCACACGACCACCTGATAAGCCCTTCATGTTCCTGGGTGGAGAGAGGCTACTATCCTCATTGAAATCTCTGGATGGTGACCAGGGGGAACACTGCTGGTCTAGAATAAAGAGAAGGACATTCAAGGTTATAGCAATTTTACTAGGCTGCTGAATTCAATCAAAAATTCAAATGTCTTAAAGAAATGTCACCCAAGCACATTTATCCTGAATAACAAACACATTGCTTTTGTTTTGGAGAATACCATTACTTTACCCAATACTAAACATTTGTGAGCAAAATCTAATTTATTTCTAAAACATATTAAATGTCCGCTGTGAAACACCAAGTTGTATGTATTTTTCCAGAATAACTGAGTTGAAGCTCCAAAAGTGAGAACAAACAAATCATAAAAGTAGTCGCATGCTTCTTCTTCTGAATATAGAGTTAAACATGGAGAGTTTTTTGTAAACAACTGATATCAAATGTCATTGTTCCTTGCCCATTCTTTTTATTACTATAACATGGCAAAATTGTTTCAAATAAATAAAACAAACACAATATATTAATGCAATATAACTTGACGATCACTTGTTGCCAACTCCTGAAGTAACACTATAACCTTTAGAAATGTTACTGAAAAATCTGCACTAATAAACAGACTGACATGCAAACGCAGACATTTGGAGTGATACAAACAGTGAAATGTATATCAGCATTGTATATCAGTACTCTTAGTACGCTCTTTTACTAATCAGAGCACCAGAACTGTTCAATTATATTATTATTCTAAGGCAATTGTAAAGGGTGATGGCTGTAGTGGCATGCACTGCGAAGGAGTGTTCAAAATAATCTTTATACTAAGTCACAAACTATAACACAGGAAATTGTTGGAGATAAAAAGAAAACACAACCACAAAACATTGACGGGCAAATAATATCAAACTGAGGAAACTAAGGGTATATATAGCAGGGAGATAATAAGCTGGAATAAAAACAGGTGCAACTATAATTAAGAACCATGAGAAACAAAGGAACTAATGACAGTAAACATAGGCAAAGGAACACAGGGAACAGAATGAAAACAAAACCAACAGAGTATACATGTTGCAGCCATATCATGTTATTCAATTGATTATTATTTGTTTTTAATCAATTGACCTACAAATAAAACCTATTGTAGTTGGATCCACTTCAATGATTGGAGAAATTGTGCTAACATGTAATAGCCTAGTCCTCAGGGGTGAGAATACGTTGTGGTGGTCTGGGATAAAACTGAGTTTTCCCTAAGCCAGGAGCTAGCATGCTAGCAAGTGACATCATCGTTGACAAAATATTGATTTGCTTTAAGTTTTTAAAGTCTACCCTTGTGAAAAAAAGTGCAATTTACCATACTAAAAATAGAACTTATTAGGCAAATACTGCAATATACTTTAAAAGAATATGTTTTCTGATACTTTTGCATTTTATTTACAATTAAATGAAAATAATTATAGCTTGAATTTAAAAGTGCTTTTGACCCATTTAAGTAGGACTTAAGTACATCTTATATGTTTTGCTGAATGTATGGTCATTTCTACTGAAACTTGTATGTCAGGTATTGTTTTTACACATTTCTAATGAAGTTGCAATTAACATTTACAGCACATTATTTAAATATAAAAAATATGATTTAGTATGTTAGTCAACACATCAAAATACTGTTTTGATGTTTTTAAACACAATGATTTAAAACACACTTTAAAGTTAAACTTTTAATTTGACAATACTTTTTAAAAGTACTTAAGTGTCGTAATAGTGTCACTCTTTTAGTACACTTAATTGGCCTATTCAATTAACATTATAGCCTATAATACTACAGGGCCGTTGAATGCTTGAATCTGACTGGCTGATGAACGTTCCGAGGTGTGCAATAATTTTCTGGGAAACGCACAGCGAACGTAGTTCCAGGCACCTCTCTTGACCACATTACAGTTCCATATCACTTCGCATAGTTAACGGTAATAACGGAAATTACAGGACAAAAAAAACAACATAAAGCAACTTTAAGGCTACACATGACATTTGTTCACTAGCGAGGTAATAACAGCGCAGCACAGAGGTACCCTTATTCACGCAAGCTCTCTCTCTCTCTCTCTCTCTCTCTCTCTCTCTCTCTCTCTCTCTCTCTCTCTCTCTCTCTCTCTCTCTCTCTCTTTCTAATAACTTCATTAATAACTTCATTAGATTGCTATCAACAGCTCAAGCCTCCATTACCAGCTTTAAAATGACGTTTCAGAACTAGCAAAAGAGCCGCTGGATGAGACGCGGAAGAAATGGTCTTACTCACAATAGCAATTTAAGTACAAAAACTGGAATAATCCCTTTAAATATATAATCGGATCGATTTCTTGAGGTGTGTAACCGTAGTATAAGCTGAATAATTAACTCCGGGACGATGAATTATTAGAAAAATAATGCACACCCGAGGTGTAACGGCCCCTCCGCTTCGCATCTTGACCGCATCACCACCTATTTTGTGCATTATTTTTCTAATAATACAACGGCCCGTTCCTTACTTTCTAATAATTCCTTACTTATCTGCATGTACATTTTTTATACATGAGGCATAGCAAGTTTATTTGTAACGCACATTCCATACGCAATGGTAAAAGTGCTTTACACAGCAAAGGAATTAAAATAATCACAGCATATGCATAAGAAATAAAAAATAACCTGAATCACTAAGTTTGAGGTAAAGAGTCAGATATATATCACAAATATTATTAGCATATTGTTGTCTACACTTCTGGGTAGTCTGGCTTTAGCTAGTTAGAATGGTCTATTTAGCTCTTGCTGGTAAATGTTATAACTTGTTTCTTTGCAAGCAATACATACACTAAAAAAAATATTTAGTTTGTTATTTCTTAAAATTGTCTGCCTTCTAGTCACAGCTTAGGCTCTAGTGAAGGGTTAATGTATGTTCTTGTGGTGCCATCACCCAGTTTTCCTGCAGATCCAGAATGATTAGTCTCATGTATCTATAACTGAGTGCCAATGAGCGAAGATTAAAAGATTTCAGATCTCCAAACATGTATGTCTGTGATGCACCATCCAGGCCCCCTGGCTTTGAAATGAATGGGAATGCTAACAATAAACTGTCTTCATATACACTTCCTTACTTTATAATACCATAAAACCATATCCAAAATAATCACAATGGTAGGATATCCAAACACCCCCACCCCACATACACACACAAAAAGAAAAAAAAACCTATTAATAGCATTTAACTTTCTATTATAGATAGACTCAAAAATGTTTAGTGAGTTTAACTAATGTTGATAGAAAGGCAATTGTTATGAAGGACTGTCATGTGTACATAACAATGTACTATGATTGGTGAGTTTCTGACTGACAGCTTAAATTACAAATAAAATTTGGCACCACCTGTAGACAACTCCTCTCAAAGAGGAAATGAGTAAGTGTTTCATCTGGAAGCTTCGAGTGCGGAGCTACGAGTTTCTCCACAGAGATTATTATCCAGTTTATACGTGCAGTTAAAAGTGAGTAAAGTAAACTAAAGTTCCGATGTTTATGGTTATTTTCTTATGTATATTCATGTGTTGTTCCTGTTGAGTGAAAAATAGTTTACCACAAACTAAAAGTATTAGCATAGATCCTTATCTATCGCAATCGTGCATTGACAATTCTGATGAAGAACAAGTATTCCTCAGTACTATAATTATTTACAAGACATGTTTACATATATTTACCATGAGTGCTATATGCTTTGTTGTACATTCGTGAGCTAAATGTGTATGCCGTAAATGCACCGTTATGTTGTTTACATAAAGGCAGCCGGAATGGTGCTAATGACGTTACAGCCGCGAGTTCGAGCCCCGCTCAGAACAGGATTCTTACATGATGATAAATAAGCCTACATGACAATATACTATAGTAAATTTGGATTTCATTGCAAGTGTAAGAGTTAAGTACTTGTACTGTTATTTGTCCATTGTTATCATAATTACACATTATTTATGTGTACTGCTATTAGTATCCTTTTGTATATTGTTATTTACCAATTTGTATGTATATTTTCAGAACCACAAACTTGCACCAACTTATGGTTGAGAATAAATGTTACAGAAGGAACATCAGAGTCCTTATTGCATTCTAACTGGATGTACCATAGTGATTGCAACCAATTACAACCAGACAATTTAAGTACTCCAAAACATATGGTCCTTCGAGCCGGATTGTGCTATTGTGGAATTATGTAAGATGGCCTCTGACCAGAGAAGTAGAGAAGCAAGGCCTGCTAATGTACGTCCGAAATGACAAGTGCGGCCACCAGCCTGGTTGGAAGATTATGATGTTTCTCTCCCGTACTATGATCAAGCTTCACCAGCTGTTCAAACCACGCAACCCACCACAGAGATACAGGAGCCTTACCACCATATTGAGAGGGCAGCTGAGATGACCCCCCTCACTCATCATCAATTCTCTGATCTTTCAACTGGACTCAGGCAGAGACATTTTACTCATTCTGGCCAGGTTGAACTGATATGTGAGGGCACACCAGTACCTCACCACAGTATATCAGGGGACATATCCTCAGAGATTATGGCGGCCATTCACCAGCTAAAGACTGAAAATCAGAGGCTACAATCTACGGTCTTAGACATGCAACGACAAATGCGTGGTGATATTGCAGTTTCATTGGACCAAAGGAAAATGCCACCATCACATGATGGAGCCTCGTCTCATCAATGGCGGCTACCTCAAGCAAACCTGCCACACTCTGCTTGGTACCACAAGCTGACAGGTATCAATTGCAGCCTCAGAGGGATGTTAGTAGAGCCTCCATACCCATAGACAGTAAAAGAAATGGACGGAGGGATCCCATTGCCTTCTACGGCGTTAAGTGATGTCAGTATAGGAGCACTCACTTCCTGATGGCTGAGCGAACTGCGCAGGCTCAGACTGAGCTTGACAACGTAGATGTGACGTGAGCCTCCTGTCTGACAGCTGTAGGTCTTCTAGTAGTTGTGGAAAGTGAAAGCTGAATCACGTTGTTTAAATATTTTCTCCCATTGCTTTTGGCTCACTACGGGCTTCTCCCCATTCTTCCCCCTTGACTTTATCAGACTTTATGTCTACACGTCCCCCCAACTGTCTCATAGACAGTAGAAGATTGCCTGCGAGCGTCTCCTCAGGTCTATACGGTAATTTCTCAACTGTGCGACAGAGTCGCGTTGGTTATGACGCAATAGTTAGCCTATTTTTACAAAAACAGCTTCTACGGGGCGATAGTGTAAGATACAAGGTAACGGAGCCTTTAATGCATTGTCGTGTTTCTTTAGGAATAAACAATGGACAAATGGAGTCTTTAAACGTCTCAGATGTAAAGTTATTCACTGTCAAAATGACTCAAAAATGAATGGGAGTCAATGGGATGCTAACAGCAGGTGATGGCTTGGTTAGCAATGGCAGCCCCTAGGGGTGGAACGCTTTCCGAGCGCTAGATTACCCCCTTGTCCATACCGTATGAAGAGGAAGACTGGCCCCCTCCTTCTCCACCAGTAACATATGAGTTACCACTCTCTCAAACTGCAGTGAATAGACCATTACCTCCACCTCCACCACCAAGAGCAGCAGTCCCAGACTTAATGGAGGAATTAACTGCATGTTTGCGTAGACTAGGCAGGACACCATACCTGCCATCATGTCCAATAAATCCAGAGTATGTTGAGCCAGATGATGATTCAGTAGTAGCATCTGACCAGCAGATGGCACATAGTGATGATAAACAGCCTAGGTATCCCCACATACCTCCTCATGTCAGTATGCAGTATCGAAAAGAAATTGGTGAGGATCCTCACAACCTTCAGCAAGAGAAAGTATATCGGGGCCCTAAGCCCACAATCCCTGATTTCACAAAAGGGGACCCACGAGAGTTTGCAAGATTGAAGATCTCCCTGGATAATATTCTGCCTGAGGATGCCACAGAGATTTAAATATCAGATACTTCTAGATCATCTCAAGTTTGAGGATACCCTTCTAATAGCAGATTCTTATACAAATTCAAAGAGACCTTATTAAGACACCATGGCTTCCCTCGCAGAGCAGTATGGACAACCCCACCAGTTAGCTCTGTGGCATATTGCTGACCTCATGGAAGGCTATGGTATCCGCAGTCATGATACAGCTGGATTCAAGAAGTTTGCACTCAAGGTTAGAGCGCTGGTGGGCATGCTAGATCAGCAAGGGGAAAGTGGTAATGTTGAACTACAGTGCGGCTCACATGTCACTAGGCTTCTGTCCAAGTTACCTCATGACCTGTGGGCTGATTTTAAGAGGTACATGTATCCCCTGGGAGTCCGCATCCCCACCCTCCTGAACTTTGCAGAGTGGCTAGAGTACGAATTGACAATTCAAGAAAGTGACCTTGAGTTTTACAGAGAAAGAAGGGAACGCTCTGATCAAAGGAAGGACAGGCGTAAGGATGTCAAATCTAGTAAGACATTATCCATATTTCACAGCTCAGACCAATCCCCCATCAATCCATTGGCAGAGGGGTCTGGTCCAGGTGCTACTAGACCTCAGAACCAGGTAAAGGTGTACTGTCCCTATTGCTCCAACACCCAGCATTACTTGAATCAGTGCCATAACTTTAATCAGCTTACTAAAGAACAGAAGAGCAACTGGGTAAAAACAAACAAGAAATGTTGTGGCCTACATGAGCTGTATGATAGACCAATCAGAGAAAACCCTTCTCTAGCCAGTCCCACCAATGAGGTTCTGTACTTGGATAGACAAGCCAGCTGCAGTAAAGTACTGCTGAAAGTCACCAAAGTGATCCTGCATAATGGAGAGCATGCGTTAGAGACCCCTGCCATTCTAGATGATGGCTCAGAGCGAACAATCCTCCTTCAGGCTGCTGCTCAGAAGTTGAATCTTCGTGGGAAGACAGAAGACCTGGTATTGAGAACAGTGCGACGAGACATGAAGGTCATACATGGGAATTCAGCTTTCTTCTCAATTTCTCCTGCTTGTCAGCCTCGAAAGGTCTTCAAGATCAACAGAGCATTCTCAGCAGATCAGCTAGGACTGGCAGAACATACCTACCCTATTAAAGCCCTACAAAGAAAATACAGCCATCTCATAGGACTGCTAAGCTTGTCTATTATCAGCTGTAGACTCAACAATGCCTGAATATTTATGTTGTGTCTCCCTTCAACGAGTTGTTCAAAAATATCCAGAAACTTTGGCAACTGGATGTACTGCCTCACAGGAATGAGAAGCTTGTTACTAGATCAAAGCAAGACCAGGAGGCAATTAACCTGTTGGAGTAAAAGACCAAATGGATTGATATCAATGGGGTCCAGCGTTATGCCACTCCTCTTCTCAGGGTAAACCACATGCCTAAGCTACAAGCTACAAAGGAAGCTGTGATGGCTAACCTCATCAGCACAGAGAATCGGTTAATCAGAGACCCCCAAAAGAAGCCTACATTGCTGAAATTGGGAAACTGGAGCAAGCTGGCTATGCAGTCAAGGTACAAGAGCAGATACTGAGCGAGGCTGATGAATCCTGGTTCTTCCCTCATCATATGTTGAGTCACAATTCAAAGAATAGAGTTGTCTTTAACTGTTCATTCTCCTACAAAGGTAGAAACCTAAATGATCTATTCTTGCTTGGACCAAATTTGGGGTCTACTTTACTTGGGGTGTTGCTGAGATTCAGGGAGCACTCAGTGGCTATCAGTAGTGACATAAAAGGCATATTTCACCAAGTGAGATTACTGCCAGAAGACAAGCCTCTTCTTCATTTCTTATGGCGCCATTTGGAAAGAGACAAATCACCCAGTATCTATGAATGGCAAGTGCTCCCATTTGGGACAACATGTAGTCTGTGCTGTGCTACATATGCACTGCAGAGACATGTATTTGATCACAGCCAGCCAGGAGACAGGGTACAGGACTCCATTGAAAGGTCATTCTATGTAGACAATTGTTTACAGAGCCTTTCTTCATTGGATGAAGTCAAATCGCTTGTGGATTAATTGAGAAACCTGTTAGCCACAGGGGAATTTGAGTTGCGTCAATGGGCAAGCAATATTCCTGAGGTCATTTGTCATTTACCAAAGGAAGCTAGATCAGAGAGCAGTGAACTCTAGTTCACTCAGGCTGGGGAAGATCCACAAGAATTTGCTCTGGGGCTACGTTGGTTGTGCCATTCAGACACTCTAAGGTAATAGTGCTGCCTGCTAGAGTACCCAATGCCAACCATGAGGAACATATACTGTACAAAGTGGTAGTAAGACAGTACGATCCTCTTGGCTTCATTGTTCCCTATACAACTAGAGCCAATATCCTTATCCAGCATTTGTGGGCAAAACACAAAGAATGAGATGACCCACTACTGCCAGAAGATCTTCTTCAAACCTGGCACTCATGGCAAGGGGAATTGCAACACCTGTCTAAAATTAACTTACGTCGCTGCTATATCAGTCCACAGATGGATGTTCCCAACTGCACTCGGCAAATTCACATATCTTGTGATGCCATAGGAAAGGCTTATGGTTCTGTTGCGTATCTATGAACAGAAAACCCTGAAGGATATGCTGAAGTGGCATTCCTCACTGCTAGATCAAGAGTGGCCCCTAAACGACAGCTGTCCATCCCAAGGTTGGAACTGTGTGCAGCACTCACTGGTTCTCAGTTAGCTTCTCTTCTCAATAGAGAGCTGAGATTAGACATCTGCTCCTGCTTCCTCTGGACTGACTGCACCACAGTACTGACATGGCTACAGTCAGAATCATGTTGCTTTAAAGTTTTTGTGGGCACCAGAGTCGCCGAGATTCAGGAACTAACCAGTAACCAAACCTGGCGTTATGTTGACTCTAACAATAATCCGGCTGATGACATCACCCGTGGAAAAACTTTGCTACAGTTAGCAACAAATAGATGGAAACAAGGACCAGCATTTCTCTGGCAACCACAGGATCACATGCCCATCACACCAGACCAAGGTATTGGTGACAGTTGTGAGTTGAGGAAAACTATTTGCTGCAATCATTTTGCTGTGACTGAAGATCACTCCTTCCCAGATCCAAATCAGTACAACAATTTCAAAGATATGTTTGAGGCAGTTGTACAACTAAGTCACGGGGCGGCTGGACAACAGGAAAGTCCAACAGCTGATGATTATAAAGCGGCAGAAACAGTTATCTTTAGAAAGTCTCAACAAGATAGCTTTCCTGAAGACTTTGACTGCCTAGCAGCCGGTAGACCAGTACCGGCATCTAGCCGTTTGATCACCCTTGCACCTGAATATGGCTTCGCCACAGTGATCAGCTAGACCCAGATACTATACACCCAGTAGTGCTAGATCCAGCTCACAAAGTAACGCAACTCCTCATTCAGGACATGGATAACCAACTCTCTCACCCAGGATCTGAGCAAGTCTTTGCAGAGCTTCGCCGTAGATATTGGATCCTATGAGGTAGAGCAGCGGTTAAAAAACAACAACATGCCTGCTTTGATTGCCAAAAATGGCGAGCCAAACCAAAAGTGCCTCTAATGGCAGATCTACCCCAAGCTAGACTGTTTTGGCCCCTTAACAGTGACAGTAGGAAGACGCAGTGAAAAGCGGTGGGGCATCCTTTTCAAATGCCTAACCACTCGTGCTGTGCATATAGACATCCTAACAGCCTTGATACTGACTCGTTTCTGATGGCACTGCGGCCTTTAATATATATCAGAGGTAGACCCCCTGAGCTACTATCAGATCAGGGCACTAACTTCAAAGGTGGAGAGAACTACACAAAGCATTCAAAGCCTTGAGTCCCACCTTGCAAGCACAACTAGCCAGAGAACAAATCCAGTTCAAATTCAAATCCCCCCCCCCCCCCCCCCCAATTCGGATTTCATTGCAAGTGTAAGAGTTTAGTACTTTGTACTGTTATTTGTCCATTGTTATCATAATTACACATTATTTATGTGTACTGCTATTAGTATCCTTTTGTATATTGTTATTTACCAATTTGTATGTATATTTTCAGAACCACAAACTTGCACTGACTTATGGTGGAGAATAAATGTTACAGAAGAAACATCAGAGTCCTTATTGCATTCTAACTGGATGTGCCATAGTGATTGCAACCAATTACAACCAGACAATTTAAGTACTCCAAAACAGGAATCTTCTTTCACTTCTTTCAAAATAATGATGATCACAAGAGAGAAAAGGAATTGCATATTTATGATGTAATATTTGGAAAACTTGATTAAATTAAATTAAATTCTTGCCTGAATTAAATTCAACAAACATAAAACACTGATAAGCGATGCAGTGAACTCCCAGAAAAGCCCAAATCTGTAGTTCAGTTACAGGTATGGATGCTTTTATCCACAGCAAACACATTAAAGAGACATGGTTAAAACAAATACTCAAGGGCATGATGGTGATAACTCACAAATATCATGGATTGGGGCTCAAACCTACAGTCTTTTGGCTAATGGTCCAATTTTAACCACTACACCATACCTCCAGGTCTGTTGCAGCATCTTTACAAAATAAAAATGTTTTGGTGGGTGGTATGTTTTTGGAGTGTTCTGAGCCAACACAAACACCATCTGTAAACCATAATCCTTAAAATAATTAATTGGCTTGATAAACTTGAACTAAACAAATTAGTCCAATATGGTGGTTTACCATCATGGTGATGAGTGGGGCATGAGTTTGTTTGAGAACAGAACCCTTTAAGGTACGCACCATGAAAAAAGCAAAGTAAAAATTATTTATTTGCATTTTTTATTCAATTATGATAACAATAACAACAATCAATTTATTTTTTTAATTTAGACCCTACAGTATTTTAGATACAGTCCTCTACCAAACGGTTGAGACGTCTGTTCATAATAAACGAACAAGTCATATTAAGTGCAATTTCTTGACCAATAAAAAAAATCTGTTGGCTGCTATAGATGGCTCAAAACACAGTGTGTGTGTGTGTGTGTGTGTGTGTGTGTGTGTGTGTGTGTGTGTGTGTGTGTGTGTGTGTGTGTGTGTGTGTGTGTGTGTGTGTGTGTGTGTTGTGTGTGTGTGTTGTGTGTGTGTGTAAAACTTCACCCAAGATTTGATTAGAATTTTTTCTTTTTTCTTTTTAATGACAGTGAAAACCTCCACAAATTGGTTTTGGTGGTCGTGCAACAGCACAAATGGGTTTTCACTTGTGCAACTGCACTAATGATTTTGGTCAGGGGTGTAACAGGTGCAACAGCACTTATTTTGCCTTTGACCATTCATTTCTGATGGTATGCTGCAAAGCATTCCTGCTTTGCATTCATACATAGGAATACATGACATTTCTGGCATTTCCATCTGGACACTCCCTTTGGACAGAGGTTGCATCGGCCCCGTTTATTAGAGTGTAGTGGCAAATGTCCGAAGTTGTCATATCGTACATCTGGTTGTGGGTGGGAGGGTCTTGGGGTATTGCACTTTTTGTTTGACGACATCTGTGGTGGAGAGGATGATGAAGGTCGGCCAACTTTAGATGCTGGCTTGTTGACTTGAGCCAAAGTGTGTGCGACTGCCAGACGGAACTTTTTGAGAGGCAGTAGTGCTTCTTTTAGGAGTCTGCAGTCCCGCTTGTAGACAAGCCAGGCATTTGAGATGCAGAGGTCTAGGATGTATCCAAACAGGGGAAGGTACCATCGCCTGGATTTCGCCGGGGTTTTATACATGTGTACCAGCATGTCAGACAGATCTATGCCTCCCATATGTTGATTGTAGGCAGGGATGAGTGATGGGCATGGGACAGCGACCTTTGCTTTGGCCTCTTTGCTCCACCGTTTGACAGAGGAAAGAGGTGTGATCCCACAGGCACTGCTAAGAAGGCTCACACATTTATTATCAAACCATTTCACTGCGAGCAGACCTTCAGCAGACATAAAGTCAAAAGCTCCACGTCCTTCCTTCATCAGCTCTTTGTCTGTCTTTAAGGTTGCTCCACCCATGCGGTTTGGTCGGACAGTGCCAATGCACCTGATGCCCAGGTTTTCTTGCAGGTTTTGGACTAAGTCGAAACTGGTGAAGTTGTCACAGAAGACGACTGAAAGTCTTGGCAGTGTGATGGTTTTGCAGAGTGTTGTGACAAGTTTGGCTCCTAGAAGCAGTGCCTCCTCCTGCTCAGTTAGGGAAACGTTGAAGAATGTAGACACCCCCTGATAGAGCAGAAAGTCATGAATGATGCCAGATGAGCTGGCCCGGCAGAACAATTTATAGCCCCACTTGTCTGGCTTGTTGGCAATATACTGGCGGAGAGAGCCAGCCCTTGTGCCTTTATACGCCACCATGACCTCATCCACACTGTGCTGGTAAGTGGATGGGATCAGAAGACACTGCTGACGAAGCATGTCAAAAAGGGGGCGGATTTTGTAGAACCTGTCTGGACTGCCATTGCACTGCTGATTATCATTAAAATGAAGGTACCGACGTAACAGCTTGAATCTTCTCCTTGGCATAATATCGGCTATCACACTGAATCGTGATTCAATGCACCAGTAGTCATCGATGGCTGGGAAACTGAAAACACCCATGAAGAGAAGCATTGCCAGGAATTTTTCGATCTCTTCAGGACTGGTGCTGATTGGATCTCCCAGCTCCTGGGCAGTGTAGAGATTGGTTTGCTCAGAGATATGTGTAATCATCTCATCCGTGAAGAGCATTTTAAAATACTGAAAGGGTGTCTTTACAGCATCAGGGAGGTCAAAACTTGAGTCTGGAACCTGGAATGTCTCAATGTCTTCATGCCTCCACAATCTTCTTCTGCCTTCTTTTCCATCTGAGGGTGATGGTTCAGGTGTCTCCTGTAGCTCTTCCAAAGAAACAGTTTTCAGGGAGTTTTTCCCCATTCTCCTCTTCTTTTTGGACGGTGGTTTAGAGGATGAACTTGTTGAGGCAACCTCCTCCTCATCCATTGAATCAAATGAAGTGTCCCCACTCTCTTCTGCTGGTGTGGGCAGATAATCTGGATCATCTACGGGGTCATCATCACTCAGATCCGCATCTGAGTCCTCAGGATTTTCTGGCACAAGGGCCAGAAAAGTGCGTGGTCTTGAGCCGTAAAATGATTTGACATCCATCTATCGTGTCTAAAACATAAAGAAAACAATTTGTATTACAAACCATTTACTCTTACAATGCTAGTCATATAGTAATACACAAACATAGTACATTTTAAATTATGAAATTAATAGTAACACCAGAATTGGTATTAATTCTTCAAATTTATTTTTTTATTTTTTTATTTTTTTACATTTTTGATAAAAAATTATATTGATCAAATATTTTTCATCAAATATGCAATTGAATAATATTAAATTAATAATTTTAACAATACTAGCCCTTTGTTCATTGTAAATAGCTCATTTTACCAACATTAACTAATTTACCAACATTAGCTAATTTTACCATAATTAGCTTGCTTCTCTACCATAAAATGACAACTCAACCGTTTGGTAGAGCATGTTTTGAAAAAATTATTTGACCCTTATAAGACTTATTTTTGTTTAATTATGTTACATAATTCTGTTTAACAACTCCTCTGAAATGATAATATGTCAAAAAAAAAGTCTTACCTTTAAAAGTCCCGCCGATATACGTCATCAAAGAAGGAGCAAATTTTCGCTGTGTCACATGCTGTTTGAAGGAACTCTGAAAAGGAATGCTGCTCACAGACACAGTGCCATCTAGAGGATTTTTTTTAGCATTGCACAACTACACCAAACGGTAGAGATGGCTCATTCAGGTTGAGTTAAGCTTGATGCATTTTTCAATGAAATATAGTGATTTAAACTGTGGTCTACCAAATGGTTGAGTAGTACCTTAAAGGGTTAATATTGTCATACTCAATCAGCAATTGTTATGCTATGCTAATACTATCAAAGCGTTAGTTTACCAATTAGCAAGTTAGCATTTACTGAATTTCCAGTAAAGCCAAATTTCCACTAGTAAAAATAGTTAAAATGAGATTACATGATCATTTTAAGTTCAATGTATTAATTAACAATTTAGCTTACTGAAATATTTCAAGTTTAGTGTAATTCAAATGTATGTATAAAAAATAAAAGTCTGCCAGTTCTGCTTACTTAAATGTTGAATTTCTTAACTTAATTTTGATGTAACTCATGTGCTCGGTATGTTATGTCACGTGAAAACTACAGCTAACTAAGGATAGGACTCAAATGCGGGAAGGATATAATTTATTAAAAAAACAAACAATACAAAACAAAAACCCACAAGAGGGAAAACATTTAATCAAGAAAACTGCAAAACAAAAATTCGAAAACATAACGGGATCATGGAGACAACTTACTACCACAGACTGTGAACACAAGGAGCTAAATAAGGGTAACAAATCAAGAGTAACAGGTGATAGAAAGCAAACAATAATCAAATAACAAGGGGGAGGGATCAGACAGAGACACAAGCACATGCCCAAAATAACAAAACACCCATGTGCTACAAGACAGGCAAGTGACAAACTGATTACCTAAAATTGTTTTGCCAATTTATTCAGGTTTATAGTGACAAGGTGCACTGAAAATGTATACTTTGGAATGTCACATTAAAATGGCATAACATAGTTACATGTGCTAACTAATAACACTGTATTTACTTACTTAAGTAACTAACTCTAGCTGTAGCTCTATAGTAAGTATATGTGGTTAATTTATATTACTCAGTATCTATGTGAATGTGTACAATGCAGCTGTCACCTTAAAATAAAGGGTAACATGTTACATGTAGTTACTATAGTAATAATCATAAATGATGCATAATTACTTGCAACTAACCCTATACCTAATCCGGTAACACTTTTTTTTTTTACAGTGTCCCTGTTACACGTTACATGTACTTACTATAACAGTAAATTATGCATAATTACATGCAACTAACCCTCAACCAAACCCTAATCCTACCATAACCCTATAGTAAGTAGGTATGTGTTGTTAATCAATATCACTCAGTACTTAAATATATAATTACATTGTAACTTTAGCACTATTCACACAGGAATAGTATTATCTAGGGACCTCTGTGATTTAGAAATTACTCCCCCACATCTCAGTTTTGCGTGGCGCATTCGCACGGGATAAGCAACGCCTGTGATTTTACTCAAATTTACTGACTTCTCCCGGATATGATGTCTAGACTTCGTTATAGATATAGCTGTATGAAATCATAAACAGGCATCGTTATCGTTTTGTTTATTTAATAATAATAAATAAACATAATTTCGTTCAGTTAGCTGAGCACAGACCAGTGGCAGGAGTCAGATTTAATTTATCACGAGTGAGAAGTTGACACACGGCGGATGATTCAGTTTCAATGCTAAATGTAAAATCGCCCATTTAAACGAGCTTGTCATTGTACTGTTCTGTTTTTCATTAAGAATAGTATTGAGGTTAATATTAAACACACCATTTCAATCAGTTTACTCCCAAATTGATACTCATTCTGAAGTGAAAGCATAATCCGTGCGGCTGCAGGGGAATTCTTAACGGTGTGCATTATGAATGCAGACTCATTCTTTGTGAAAGATAAAGATAGAAATGCTCACAGGAAGAAAAAAAAACGTGCAAAAATGATATACGATCCGCCTAATCCTGGCCAAATCACAGAGATGTCGATTCGCACGGGACTACTATTATCACAGGACCTCAGTGTTCGGCGAAATATGGTAGGTAATTTGCGGGGGAATTTTTACTTTACAAATTACAGACATGGCCGATTCGCACGGGATTAAGATCACAGACATTCTCTGCAATTATTAAAAATCACCAGAGGTCCCTAGATAATACTAGTCCCGTGCGAATAGGGCTATGACACCTTAAAATAAATTGTAAGCAAAAATACTAATACTATTTTTTTTTAAATTATTCTTTTAATTTAAAAATTTAAACCAGAAATTATGGTTTTCGATTAAACCAGTAACAAAATGGACTCTAAATGGTTGTGTCAATTTGTTCAATGTTTTATGTATCATCCAAACCTTTTTCCCCATTATATGGGATAACAGCTTATACCAGTAAAAGACAAATTAAAGATAAATAAAAAAAAGAAGATACTGATGTGTCGGAGGAGAAATCAGAGCAGGAAACACCTTTAGCACTAAATCTTACATAATGCCCAGGGACCATAATCCATTGCAGTATATCAAAGAGAATGAGATATAACACAGAGTTGTCATGGTAACCATTGCTGAGGACTCTGACCATGAAAAGCAAATTTTAGACTTCGTTACACAGGGATGACAGTAATTCACAGCAGGACTGCTGTTCACGGTCTTTATTGTATTTCAGTAAAGAAGCATTCATTTCATTATTCAAGTCTTTAAACATGTATATTTCAAATCTGAATAGTAGCCATTGGTGTGATAAAGAGCTCAAAAGGCCAGTGAGTTTAGGTTACAGTAAATGGATCTTGATGGAAAACTATTATTGAGCTTCCAAGTCAAAGTAGCTCTCAAGTTTGAGGAAAAACTATCCAAGTGATGTATAAATATGCAACCTTCCCAACATTTCCATTTTCTACATTTTTGCAACACGCTGCTACAGAAAAAGAACATGTGGTTGCTGTGGCAACTAAATGAGTCAAAGAAAGATACGCATGTATTCCCACATATAGCATCTTGCCTGACACACAATTATACATATTGACACATTCAGGGTCACTACCTGAGAAATTAAGAAATTATCTGGATTCATGTGAGAAAAAAAAAGATGTGTCACTGATGTCATAGAGATTTCATTACAGGGACTCTAATACAGGCTGTTATGTAATCTACAGTCCTCTAGGTACAGTTTTTTTTATTTAATTTTTTTTTATAAATCATTGTGTCACGCCCTCACAACCACCTTCTGACACGGACATTCACGCCACACCCCCTCGTTCACAATCACCGGAATTCTAGTCACCTGTGCACCATCACCAGCAACACTACAAAGACACTCCTCACCTTCTCATTCACCGTCTGGTCTCGCACTGATCTACCCATGGCTACCTCTCCATATCCGAAGCCCTCATCATCATCCTTCCTCATCTTCATCTTCATCATCATCTTCGTCATCATCGTCTTCGTCTGCACCATCCTCGTCCATGGTCTTCGTGTCAAGCACTCTTCTAAGTATCCCCTGTGTCCGTAACCTCTGATAATAAAACTTGCACTAACACTATTCCATCTGTTTCCTCGTCTGTGTCTGACAGAAGACCAGACAAATGCAGAGCTCTCCGGACACAGGCGGGGACCGCACCGCCGACCACTTCACCACACTGGTTCACGCTGTACGGTCCTCACTGGGTCAAGACACATCCACCACCACTACTCAAGCTAGCGGACCGTCACCTGCACCACCGGCACCCGTCTCTTCTTCAGCTGCCTGCGCAAGTCCCATGGCCCGACCAGCGACACACAGCGGTGCGGCGGAGGATTGCAGCGGGTTTCTGTTGCAATGCTCATTGTACATGGAGGCGAATTCCCATCTCTTCCACTGCGAGAGAGGCCGGGTGGCGTTCATCATCTCATTAATCTCATGCCGAGCCCTGCAGTGAGCGCAATCGCTATGGGAAGCGAATGCCCCCGTAATCGGCTCGACATCAGTCTTCTGCATCCATCTTAAAGAGGTATTTGGTCAACAAACCACTGAATTGTCTGTGCATGATCAACTGTTTTCTATCCGCCAAGGTAAACGAGAAACTACAATCCTATGCATTGCGCTTCCGCACGCTGGCCTGTATGTGCGGATGGAATGAATCGGCCCTCATCACCGCCTTTCGCCATGGTCTCCTCAATGAGATCAAACAACTGATTGTTGTCTATGAGGACGACATGGGCTTGGAAGCCCTCATCCAAAAAACCATCCGCGTTTCTCAACGGTTATCTGCCTGTGGCCTTTCCTCCCCCGCTGCCGATCCTTTGCCCATCCAACCATCTGTCGCACCTCCAGCACCTGAACCCATGCAGATCGACACATACCATCTCACGACCACCGAATGCCAACGCAGGATTTCACAATATCTCTGCTTGTATTGTGGGGGAGATGGGCATGGCATCACGACCTGCTCTGTGCGACCTACTCGGCCAGCGGTGAGTACCATCCAAATACCTTCTCTTACGGCAAACCTTACCAAGACACCAGTATTAGTTTGTAGTTCTCACTCCTCTGTTTCACCACAAGCCCTCATTGACTCCGGGTCGGCTGGGAACTTCATCAGTCAGCAAACTCTCGAAAACCTTTCAACGTCAGCATTGCTCCGTCGACCTACGTATCACCACCATCCAGGGAAAAACTCTGGGCCGAGATCGTGTCCGCCATTTCTGTCCCACACTCACACTGCACGTTGGTCATCTGCATGAGGAAACCATCACGTTCATGGTGCTGGAGGAGTCAACTGCAGACATCATCCTGGGACGCCCCTGGTTAATTCAACACCAGCCGCATATCCACTGGTCCACCAGAGATATCCTGCAATGGGGGTGAGAACTGCTTTGATTGTTGTATTCATCGTCCTCACCGAAAAGGTCCATCTTCACTGTCAGTTTCTTCCTCACTTCCTTTGCAATCCACCTCAGTAGAGAGTTCCGAAACTCAAGTCAACGTGGCCATCCCTCCAGCTTACAGGGCATCCCAGGATGTCTTCAGCAAGCGGTTGGCTATGAAACTTCCACCTCATCGGCCATGGGACTGCGCCATCGACCTCCTGCCTGGGGCTACTCTACCCAAGGGCCGCGTCTATCCCCTGTCCATCCCGGAACAGAAGGCCATGGAGGGGTATGTGCAAGAAGCGCTCCAACAAGGGTTCATTAGACAATCGACATCCCCTGCCACTTCGAGCTTCTTCTTCGTGGCCAAGAAGTACGGAGGCTTGCGGCCGTGTATTGACTACCATCACCTTAACTCACAGACCGTAAAATTCAGTTATCCCCTTCCTTTTGTCCCCTTAGGCTTGGAACAGCTCCGTGGGGCCACCATCTTCTCTAAGCTAGATCTAAGAAGTGCCTACAACCTCATTCACATCCGCAAAGGAGACAAGTGGAAGACAGCCTTCAAGATGGACCAGAGGAAGGTGGACACTATCACCCATTGGCCGCAGCCCAATACCATCAAGGAGCTGCAGCACTTCCTGGGATTCGCCAACTTCTACCGTCGCTTCATAAAGAATTACAGCCTGCTCAGCTCCTCACTCCCCTCTCTGCTCCAGAACTGGCCCAAGTCTCTGTCCTGGACTCCATCGGCCACGGAGGCCTTCCACCAACTTAAGAACGCCTTTAGTCGGCTCTGATCCTGGTACACCCCAATCCTCATCTTCCGCTTATCGTTGAGGTGGACACCTCATCTACCGGGGTCGGAGCTGTTCTGTCTCAGTGGCAGGGGACACCCTCACGGCTCCATCCATGTTTCTTCTTCTCCAAGAAGCTATCCCCGGTGGAGCAGAACTACGACATCGGCAACCGGGAGCTCCTGGCGATCAAGCTCGCCTTGGAGGAGTGAAGACACTGGCTGGAGGGAGCAGAACATCCATTCCAGGTCATCACCGACCATCGCAACCTAGAATACCTTCGTCACACCAAGCAGTTGAATCATCTTTAGGCCCGCTGGGCCCTCTTCTTCACCAGATTGAATTTTAAGGTGACGTACCATCCAGGGGACCAAAACAACCGGGAGGACGCCCTTTCCTGCCTGTACCAAGCCGACCCTGAACCCGAGCACCTTGAAACCATCTTCCCTCCAGCCATGGTCGTCAGCCCGATCCAGTGGGCCCTCCACAAACAGATCCAACAGGAGAACGCCCAACAGCCTGCTCCGCCGGGAGGTTACAGAGGGGCGTCTTTACGTCCCGCCTCCCCATCGCCTGCCCCTTCTGGACTTAGCTCATTTGTCACCGGGCTCTGGACACCCAGGCAGGAGAAGGACCCTCTCGCTCCTCTGTCACCGCTACTGCTGGCCCGCCATGCCTCGAGACGTCTCCTGATTCGTCAAGGGATGTTCAGTCTGCACCATCGTGGATACCCCTAGGAGACTCCCCGAGGGCAAGCTGGTTCCCCTTCTGATCTCCGAGCGTCCCTGGAGCCATCTGGGAATTGATTTCATGACCGACCTGCCGTCTAACCAGGGTTTCATCTGCATCCTAGTAGTTGTCAACTGATTTTCCAAATCCTGCAAGCTAATCTCCTTCAAAGGCTTACCTACCACGTTGGAAACCACGGAGGCACTCTTCACCCAAGTCTTCCGACACTTTGGGCTTCCAGAGACATAGTATCTGACCGAGGACCCCAATTTATCTCGAGTGTGGTCTGCATTCTTCCATCTCCTAGGGGTATCCGTCATCCTCTCCTCCGGTTACCATCCACAGACCAATGGCCAGACTGAACGGAAGATCCAGGAGATCGGGAGATTCCTGAGGGTCTACTGCCACCATAACCAGGAGGGCTGGAGATACGCCCAGAACTCCCTCCGGCAGTCCACCACAGGGCTCACCCCGTTCCAATGTGTCCTCGGCTTCCAACCACCGCTCTTCCCCTGGTCGGGTGAGCCCTCGGAGGAATTACTGGTTCCGCCAGAGCGAGAGGGTCTGGGACTCAGCTCCAGGACGTGCAACTCCAGCAGGCAGTCCGGAGACACAAGCACCAGGCTGACGTCAAGCGAGGACCCACGCCGCAGTACCAGCCGTGTCAAAAGGTTTGGCTCTCCACCCGGGACATCCATCTCCGGCTGCTGTGCCGTAAGCTGAGTCCCAGGTATATCGGACCGTTTACCATCGACAGGCAGCTGAACGACGCGACTTACCGTCTTCACCTTCCCCCTTCATACCGGATTGCACCATCATTTCACGTCTCCCTTCTCAAACCCTTCACTGACCCTGTGTCTTTTCCCCCCACAGATCCTGGTGATGGTGCCGTACCTCCTCCTCCTACCATCGTACCATCGACGAGGACCCAAACATCTACCGGGTGAGAGCCTTTCTCAACTCGCGATGACGGGGGTCTCGGATGGAGTACTTGGTGGATTGGCAGGGCTATGGTCCTGAGGAGCGGTGCTGGATCTCCGGGAACGACATACTGGACCCCAACCTTCTGACTCAGTTCCCTCACGACCACCCTGACCGACCCGCTCCTCGGGGCCGTGGCAGACCCCGTCGCCGCCCGTCCCAGCCGCCAGGAGTCGCCTGTGGAGGAGGGGGTACTGTCACGCCCTCACAGCCACCTTCTGACACGGGCACTCACGCCACACTCCTTCGTTCACAATCACTGAAATTCTAGTCACCTGTGCACCATCACCAGCAACACTACAAAGACACTCCACACCTTTTCATTCACCTTCTGGTCTTGCACAGATCTACCCATGATTACCTGTCGGTATCCGAAGCCCTCATCATCGTCATTCCTCATCTTCATCATCATCTTCATCATCATCGTCTTTGCTGCACCATCCTTCTCCATCGTCTTCGTGTCAAGCACTCTTCTAAGTATCACCTGTGTCTGTAACCTCTGATAATAAAACTTGCACTAACACTATTCCATTTGTGTCCTCGTCTGTGTCTGACACATCGCTGTATTCAGGAAAAAAATTAAGAGACCACTTAGAGAAACACTGATTTCTATATTAAAATATTGTATTACTATGAAAAAAATATCAAACTGTGATCACAATATTTTTTTTCTATAAATCATTGCTATATATATATATATATATATATATATATATATATATATATATATATATATATATATATATCAAGCTAAAACTATACACAGTGGAGATCAAAATTAGAGAACAACATACAATTTCCTAAATTGCAAGGTCACTGCTTAGTCCTTTTTGAAATTATCCTAACAGGAGCAGGGCAGTTTTTTTTAAGAATATTTCACAAGTTAAATATATTCTGAAGTACAGTATATACACAGCTTAAATAAGACAATTGAAAAATAATGCTGGTCAAAATTAAAGAACACTTTCAGATACCTTCAAGCTTTAAGTGTTAATCTGACACTTGGTGCTAATTTCTGTAATAATCTGGCAAACCATATTTAACTTGAAGCAAACTTTCCAATTTTCACTGACTGTGCAAGAAGGCAAGCCACTCTAAGGTGACTGAAACCCTACGACACCAGGTTGTCCAGATGAAGGCCAAAGGGATGACCCTTTCAGCTATTTCAAAAGAAGTTGGTCATTCCAAATCTGTAATTTCTAGAATGTTGAAGCTTTACAAAGACACTAATTCATTCAAGTACCCAAAAAGGTATACGCAAGACCAATGCACGAGAGGACAGGACAATGAGACTTTCAATTCATGTGGAATCAGTTCAACACTGCAGCTGGAATTACTAGCCAGTTCAGAACTAAACACAGTAAGGATCTGTTTTGCCATATAGTGTCTTGTCATTTAAGAGAATTGAGACTGAAAACTCACTCTGCAGTGACCAAGCCTCTCATCAGCAGAAAGAATCAAAAGGCTAGACTAACCTTTGCTGAGGAGCATGTTGTGTGAACAGAGGAGAACTGGTCCAAAGTTCATTTTAGTGATGAATGCATGGACCAATAATGGAATAGATTTCCCATTTTAAAGGGGTGATAAATTGAGGAATCAACTTTTCCTTGAGCTTTTGATATATAAAAGGTCATGGTAATATGAGAATATCCTGCAAGTTAACAACACCTTAATTAAAACATTAACTAAGGTGAGTAAATCATGATGAATTATGGTTTATTACACATGATCATGATATTTTAAGTGTTAACAAAAAAACATTGATCTAATTCATGCATGTAAGACTACTTTTAATATGTTTTATTGTATTTATCGGGAGGAGCACATTCAGACAATTAACCTCATTAATTTGCTTTACTCTAGTTGTGTAATGCAAGTGAGACATTCTGAATTATTAAAGGAATATTCAAAAACATACATTACCTTATGCACAGGCAAGACCAGTATATAAATTAATATGATTAACCAAAGTTTTTTTATTAATCACGATCTCTTGAGTTAAAGCTGCAATTATTTTCACAAATTAATTAGGTTAATTGTCTGAATGTGCTCCTCCCGTTAAATAAAATAAAATATAAGTAGTCTTATTTTTATTTATTTGTTTACTTTAATAGGTCCACTTAGCTTGAAAGTCTATGCAATCAGCTAGTCTTCCTGGGGTCCATTCTAAAATGTTACATTGCAACTACAACAACAACATGCATGAATTAGACCAATTTTTAAACACAGAAAACATCATGATCATGTGTAATAAACCATAACGTATGATTTACTCACCTTAGTTAATGTTTTAATTAAGGTGTTGTTAATCCATGAGGTCATGAATGAAAGACTTTGAATTCCTGTTAGTTCCTGATGATTCATGAGATATTAATGCATGTAGCAATGCATAAGTCATGCATTAATTAATGCATGAATTCATGATAATTCATGTACCCTTACCGCAAAGTGTTACCTTATTTTCCTACTAGAAGTCAATGGCTACCAACTGTCTGGTTACCAACATTCTTCAAAATATATATAGGCAGTTTTTTGGTGTTCAACATGTTACAAATATTCAGTTCTGTTTGTTTTTAGTTTAGCTTTTGTGGACTTTTATTTTGTTTTTAGTTTTGCTTTCGTGGACTTTTAATTTGTATACGTTAGTGCTTTGTTTAAGTTTCCTGCCACTCATCAATTTCCATGGACACTAATCTTCATCACAGATGTTCTCATTTAGTTCATCATCATGTTTATTTAAGTTCCTCACCTTCACTCAGTGTTTGTACAGACTACTTTTAATTAGTGGTGGTGATACGTTTCATCCATTAAATAAGTAATCCACATGGCTCCAGGGGTTAATGAAGGTGAAGGCTATTGTCCATATTTAACACGTTATAAAGTACAATATTTAGCTTATGGCGGACCTTCCTTATTCAACCCATTGATTCGCTTCAGAAGGCCTTTATTAACCCCCTGGAGCCGTGTGGATTTCTTTTATGGATGCACTTTTTTTGGTCATTCACATTTGGATGGATGCACTTTTTTTGGTCATTCACTGCCATTATAAAGCTTGGAACAGCCAAAACATATTTCTCTAATATAACTCTGATTGAAAACACCTATTATGGCTTGAGGGTAAGTAAATTATGGGATAATTTTAACTTTTGGGTGAACTATCCCTTTAAGGCCACCTAATACAAAGTGTGACCATTTTTTATTTAACCAAGCTAAATCTCAAACCTTTACTGGATAATGGAATAATAACGTTAGCTCTTTATTTCCATCCTCTTAACTAACTTGATATATTTTTTAAAAATCAAGTTATAATCAATAAAGCATCTTGGCTAAAACAGAGCATATCAGAACACTCCTCAGACATACTTTTATATTATTTCCTTAAATTACAATTGCAGTTAAAAAATACTGCAAAACTAGAATTACAATTCAACCAAACACCCTGCAAATAAGACAGAAAATGAATTACATTTACTTAAAGGAAAGCCGCACTTGTATCTTTTCCAGTGCCAGTTGCATAACTCAGCATTATGAAGTCTTTCCACCTCTACACCAAATCTCAAGTGAACAAAAAATCACTAACAGAGAACAGAGCAACAGACATCATTCCACTGGCACATGAGCTAAAAATATTGTCAGAGGGATGGATTTACCTTCCTGTAAGGGGTAACTGAGGTCACTCAAAATAATAAGCTATTAGTGCAAATACAGGGGTTGCACCATGCTATTAACAAAAAGCTAAAGGAGTAAGAGCAGAAGATTTTGGCCCAGTAACTAACACTCGAATAAGACAGACGAGAGGTTTCAGGCACTAAGCTCCTCTTCAGTGTAGTGACTGTAATAGAACCCAACACCTAAAACAGAAAAGACAGCTGGCTTTCTCTTACATTCAGACAAATCAACGTCTGAGAGAGAATTAAGATTACAGTTAGTTCGTTGCGTTTGGTCCCAATAAATTGTTACATAAAGCTGAAGGAAGCGAACGCCAGAGAAAAGAATTGCGCTGGGTGCCTGAGCAAGAGCTCACCTTTGATTCAGTCTCCCACTCACGCCCACCGCTGCCCTCGTACACACAGGACGGTGGCGCTCTGATGGCAGGACCCATCGGCCCCTGCTAGCGAATGCCTCACCCAATAAACAGCTCCTCACTTCATGACAGAGGGAGAGGAGAGAAAAGGAAAAGGTCGAAATGAAAATCACAAAAATGACGGGATGATGAAAACTGATCTAAGATCGTCAGATTATAAAATGTGGTTAACTGTCATTTAAGAATATACTTTATATTATGCAAATCCAGTCTGAACAACAACCGTTTTTTTGGTTGTACCAACCTTTAAAAAAAATTCTGAAAAACTGTCTAAATGGATGGCCATTATCAACATGAATTGAACACTTTCCACTATATTACTCAATTCTGTTTCAACAATTATTTGATAGAAAATATCGATAAAAGGCTATTTAGGAATCATAATAAACTAATGATAAATAGAGCTAAAGATGTACAGAAGGAGCAAAACTGACACTTGTCGAGTGCCAAATGTAAATAAAACTTGGTTTTGACAAGTAAATAAAAAAGGAGCAAGAAGTTTATGTAATGCCTAGCTTTTTCAATTGTGACACAATTGATATATGAGTTATAGTTATAAAACATAGACTGTGTATATTTAACTGTTTAACTCAGAGCAAGATAAATATGCAAAGACTTTCAGATAAAGATGGATTTAATTTAGCCAAATTTCTTTAACTCGTTCCCAGCCAAACACAGAATTTTCCGTTATTTGTGAGAAAACGCTTCCAGTCCAAAAACTGAATTTTCCTGGTTTCTGTGTTTTCACTGTAAAGGGGGTAGCACACCGGACGCGAAGCTCAACAGGAGGCGCACATTATATACGTGCAAGCTCAATTTTGAATCGACTTCGGACAGAAGAGCTGCACGACGAGTGTATCTTGTAGCACAGGGTGAAATCAGTGTGTACATTGACGATTTGAGGGAAATATAATAATAATAATAATAATAAATAATAATAATAGATTTTATTTATAACGCTTTTATAACGCTTACATTCCGAAGAATCTCAAAGTGCAACAATGGAAAGGGGAAAAAAAATAACAAAAAATGATTAACAAGTAAAAATATAGAATAATACAAACAAACAAACAACATACACCAGTTAAAAGCTTTTCTGAACAGAAAACAGAGCTGATGGTGAAAGTCTCTGTAAGCTCCACAGTACACTGCGGTCCACTCCATGTTTTACATTTCTCCCAGCGCTAGAGGCTCTGTTGCTACATATTCCCAATTCGGCAGTGTCCTGATGACGTCGTCCAGGCATGACGGCTGAAGACCAGATGGAGGGGATCGCTACAGCACCATGCAGGAGGCAAACAAATTTTTCCGAGCACTTCTGTGGACACACTGGGGTCGGCGCATAAGTCCAAGACGTTCCACGGCTGCAATGCAAGACGGAACAGCGGCGCAGACAAAACGCGGAACATCTCAACACCCTGCCAGACGCTGATGACGCTAGACGGTGCAAACGCCACCAATCAACCTGCAACCTCAGCCGCCATGCAGTTCAAGCCCGAGGGAGACCCCCAGTGAGCAGCCGACACCCAGAAGAGAGAGCAGCCGCTGCGAGCAACATGAAATGTCCTTTAAACTAGGACCATTTAAACAAAAACAGCAGAGAAGCGATGGAAAACGGCGAATGGCGAACAGCGTCCACTCAGTGGCTGCCAGCAATCAGCAACAGTCCCAATTGTAGCTCTTGACTGTTTGACTAGTCATAAGAAAATAAAATAAAATCTAAATCTTACTAATCTACAGTTAACATGATTTGTGTGTGGAGAAGCGGCGAACAGACAACACCAGCGCTCTCTCCCCCACGTTATTATACAAATATAATATAAATTTAATATAAAACCTTGAAATGGCGCTCTGTGGCGCGGCAGGATTTTAAACAACTTCCTGAGTCGCCGCAGACAGGTGCGGAATGTCACCGCCGGTGTGTGCACACTCATTGTAAACAATGTGTTCGAATTTTAAAGACGTGGCATAGCGCGGCACTGAGATTCGCGGTGGGAAGTGCTTAAACGCTAAGGGTTGCTATTACGCATCTTCTGAATGAGTACTGAATCTCCTAATCAAAACACACACGAGTTAGGCTGACATGGTCAGAATACCAGGAAAGACATCAATTGGATAGACCTACAACCAATCAGAGCAACGAAGAGACGCATTGTCAAATGTCAACAGAGCTCAACTGCACTGTGTTGCCAAGTCCGCGTTTTTTCCGCGGGTTGTTTTCTATGTCCGCGGGTTGAAGTGACTATTATGTGATATACAGCCGCTCGTACAGAGAAACTCAGTAACATACTGCAGTAAATATTCAAAATGTGAAGGTTTTTATATTTTATAACGTATAATACAGTTAAAAAACATCACGACACGACCAAAAGTGCTGTTTTCCTGAATCCCATCACGACTGTGTCACTGAAAATGTGACACTGATTTTATGACAGTTCCATAAACAATTAATTAAAATTAGTCACTTACATTTTAGATGCAATATAAACTGCTTTTGTTCTTTTACAGCAGTGAAAATAATTCCAAGATCAGATCATATTTCCACATCAGAACCACAACGCATCTTACAGCAATAGTGTGTTAATGAATGATTCAGCGTTTGAATCGGTTGAATCAAAGATTAAATGACCTGTTCGTAAACAATAATAATTATAATTCATTACATTTTTATAGCGCTTTTCTATATAAATGTAATGATGAAACGACTGCCTCATTCATGAACGAATCAGCCGTTTGAATGAACCAACTCAATGACTCACTCATTAAGACCTGCCGCCACCTACTGGTAGTTTAGTTTCATGTTTAAACATTCTTTCCAACGTTTCTTATTTGTATTAAAAATATATATATTTAAACAATCTCATAGCATTATTTAAAGGTCCCGTTCTTCGTGACTCCATCTTTCAAACTTTAGATAGTGTGTAATGTTTCTGTTAGAGCATAAATAATACCTGTAAAATGATAAAGCTCAAAGTTCAATGCCAAGCGAGATATTTTATTTAACAGAAGTTCCCTTTCAAAGCCTACAGCGAATGGCCGGTTTGGACTACACCCCTGCACTTCCTTGCATGAATGACGTCACTAGAACAGTTTGTTGACTAACCCTCCGCCCACAAGTACACGCAGAATAGGGGGCGTGGTCTTGTTGCTCTCCCATGTGGAGAAGAGCGCGCATTCAGCGCTTGCAGCTCCCCGTTATGGTAAGAGGCAGGACCTTTCCGGGCAAAGTGCGCTAAGCTCCAATCACAACACGGGAAGCGCTGGCCCAATCAGAACTCGTTACGTGTTTCTGAAGGAGGGACTTCATAGAACAAGGAAATCATCAGGCCGTTTTTAGGACAGAAAAAGTAGCGCTGTACAGATAAGTAAATTGTGTGAAAATTACTGTGTTTTTTTACACGCGAAACATGAACTCATGTTATATTGCACACTGTAAACATAATCAAAGCTTCGAAAACACGCGAAGAACGGGACCATTAATGCAGTTGTAATTTGTCAGTGTAAATTATTTAATTTAACAACCCTATAGCATTATTCAAATTTAATTTGATCAAATTTAAGAATATAAAAGGAAATCTAAAGCATATCTTATCAAAAGGGCTGTGAGAGAGATCTGCAGGGTGGAAGGCAACATCAATAGTCTAAAATACCAAGAAATCTTAGCTACCTCTTATATTCCCAACCATAAAAGAGGCCAAATTCTGCAGCAGGACGGTGCTCCATCGCATACTTCCATCTCCACATCAAAGTTCCTCAGGCGAAGAAGATCAAGATGCTCCAGGATTGGCCAGCCCAGTCACCGGACATGAACATCATTGAGCATATGTGGGGTAGGATGAAAGAGGACGCATGGAAGACGAAACCAAAGAATATTGATGAACTCTGGGAGGTATGCAAGACTCCTGATGACTTCATCAATAAATTGTATGAATCCTTGCCAAACCGCATGAATGCAGTCCTTCAAGCTCATGGAAGTCATACAAGATATTACATTTGGATCTCACAGCACCACAACTTAATTTGCTGACATATTTTTGTATTTGCAGTAAATTTGTTCCATTACTGTATAGGCGACAAAACTTTTGTCTTGCCAAAATTTGACCTTTCTGTCGTGATTAAATGATAAATATTTTTTCTGTGAAAATTATTTATTTCAGTGCATTAAACATAATTTGGGAGGGTTTAAGCTTTTCATATGAGCTATTTCTAACACCAATTAATTAATTAAAAGTCAGGTTAATATCAGGTATTTCTAGAAAATAGATAAGCGACAAGACTTTTGTCAGGGACTGTAGTAAAGCCAATGTTTAGTGTTTGTTTTCGGTAAATAATTCTTGCAACAGATATATGGCTATGAACGTTCTAAAAATACAAAAGGTGCCATTCAGTAGCGATCACTAGATCTGCAGTCTCTGTGGCCGGTAAAGGTAAGGGGTTTCCAAAATACGTGCACTAGGCGATTAGTGAATCACAACACACTGGGCCAGCTAACCAATCTGAGCCCATTGCATATTTTTGATGGTCTGGCTTCATAGAACCCGTAAACCATCATAGAACCCGGAAACCATCTGACCATTTTTACATGGAGGGACATAGCAGTGTAGAATAAATGTAAAATATATGAAAATAATGCTATTTTTTTTAAAACAAAGCATGAACATATGTTACAGTGCACCCCACAAACACAATAAAACCTTCGAAGGAATGTGTTTTACCACCCCTTTAAAAGAAAAATATTGATATGCATTTCTTAAGATACAGTGTGTTTTAATACAAAATAGCCTATCATTTTGTGGTCTGGCTTAAGCCTCTTTCACACTGGACACGTAATGAAAAAGCGAAGCGAATAAGCGAATATTTCGCATGCAAATATTTCACGTCAAAACCATTCACATCAGCCGTGACACGAATTTGCGATTTTTCAGAGATCCAACATTCCAAAACATTTGCGGCGACAGCTGAAAAAACACGGACACTTCATCATTCAGTGAAGACGAGCTTTTCATTTTATTTAAAAGCCAGAACGGAAGGTTTTGTGCACCCAGTCTTAAAAGAACAGAGTCTGAAGGGGAGTATGCTAATCATGTACAGGAGCTAAAACCCTATCATGACTGGTTCTGCACTTACTGTCGAAAGTCTGTGGGACAATTTGAGAAACTCCTCTAGAGACAGCAGCACATCTGACGAGACAAACCGCACACTTCAGGGAATCAATCGATCCGGAGTAGATGTTTCTAGTTGAGTCACAATGTAAACATTTAAGTGCCACAGACGTACTGATGGCAACACGTTCACTTTCCATAATCCATAAGTTTAGGGGGAAAAAGTCAACAATTTATAAAAGGTTAAGTTATTGCTGTCTGTAAACACAGCTGCAGATGTACAGCTTTAACTAGAACTACAGTTGTAATCTCATGACAAAAGCCATACCTAGCAAAGGTTCATGTTGATTGAATAGCTTGTGACATCAACTGGACATTTCGTCAACTTTGTTTCCTTGTATGTGATTGGTTAAACCCATTTCTGTCGCCACTAGAGTAAAAAAAAATCGTCACTGAAACGAAACAAATAAATGTAATTTTTCCACCGCAGCACATTCGAGTTCGGTGAAGCACTCATACAAACAGCGGATCAAAAAATAAAACCATTGCGTGAAAAATTTGCGCGTCAAAATCTCATCCAGTGAAAGGACCTTTAGGGGTAGATAAGTAATAATGTCATAATTTTGATTAAAAAAAGATAAAAGAAATTGTACATTTGTGGTCAGAACATTCTAGTGTTTATCTCCAAACAATTTCAAAGTGAAAATGTTGATAATTTTCTAACTAATGGCAAATGACGTAATTTTTCCTTTCTCAAAATTATGTGATAAGTACAAGTATTTTGAATTAAGAGAAAGAGTGACTGATATAAAGAGATAATAAATATAAAGAAGAAAATAAATGGACAATTCAACTTCCTCATCAAGGTATAGCTGAAAACGCAATCAAATCACCATGGAAACTACTGCATAGTTTCATAAAGCAAAATGTTGAACAGTTGTTTAAAACGGACAATAATGAGACAAAACGAGTGATGCCTCCTTCTCTGATGCAGGGAAAACCCTGTTTATTGTACATGTGATGTAAATAGAGTATAACAGATTAATATTAGATTTAAGTCATCTGGGAATTTGGGGGACTTTAGTGGCCACTGTCACTAGACCAAATTAACCTTTGAATATGTGGACATTTTAATTATAGATTAGAAAACAAAACTAAGGAACACATTATTTTAAGAGAAATCTGAGAGTAAGATAATGTTAATCTTCAGTTTTTCTGACTTTTCTTGCAGGGTTCTGTCATTCCATCAGAATACAGAGTATTTAAGGGGATATTGTTTCTATGGGAACTATAAAATCTTTTTTTTTTTCTCATGAATTGACATCCAGTTTCTCTTCACGGAGGTTGAGAACAACATCATCGGAGGATCACATGTGAATTTAATCAATTTAAAAAAATGATATACTATATAGCAATATTACTTAACATTTTTGAGGATCTGAAGCAATCTTTACCTTTTTGATTCTTTCTTTATTTATAATAAATTGTTTAAAGGTTGAGTGTGTCATTTCTGCATCACTGTAACAGATTGCACTGCTCTTTATTCACTGGCCTGTTACACTCACCCCCATATGTCTTGCTTCTATCCGGGTCACGGCACCAAAGTAACTGGTCTTACAGTGTCTAGCCTCTAGTGTCAGTCGCTAGGGCTCTTGAGGCCAGGGGAGTGAGTTTTACCTGAACACCTCAGCTAACTGGCCTCCATTACACTTACCCCTATAAACTTCACTCCTATCTGGGTCACAGCACCAATGTCACTGGTCCTACTCACACCCTCCCTCTTTTGCCCATTCCTCCTTGCAGAACAGCTCAAGTTTAGTGAGGTTGGATATAGAGCGTTTGTGAACAGCAGTTTTCAGTTCTTTCCACAGATTCTCGATTGGATTCAGGTCTGGACTTTGACTTGGCCGTTCTAACACCTGGATATGTGTATTTTTGAACCGTTCCATTGTAGATTTTGCATTATGTTTTGGATTATTGTCTTGTTGGAAGACAAATCTCCGTCCCAGTCTCAGGTCTTTTGTAGACTCCATCAGGTTGTCTTCCAGAATAGTCCAGTATTTGGCTCCATCCATCTTCCCGTTAATTTTTTAACCATCTTCCCTGTCCCTGCTGAAGAAAAGCAGGCCCAAACCATGATGCTGCCACCACCATGTTTGACAGTGTTCAGGGTGATGAGCTTGTGTTGATTTTACGCCAAACATAACGTTTTGCATTGTTGCCAAAAAGTTCAATTTTGGTTTCATCTGACCAGAGCACCTTCTTCCACATGTTTGGTGTCTCCCAGGTGGCTTGTGGCAAAACTTTAAACTACACTTTTTATGGATATCTTTAAGAAATGGCTTTCTTCTTGCCACTCTTCCATAAAGGCCAGATTTGTGCAGTATACGACTGATTGTTGTCCTATGGACAGAGTCTCCCACCTCAGCTGTAGATCTCTGTAGTTCATCCAGAGTGATCATGGGCCTCTTGGCTGCATCTCTGATCAGTCTTCTCCTTGTATGAGCTGAAAGTTTAGAGAGATGGCCAGGTCTTGGTAGATTTGCAGTGATCTGATACTCCTTCCATTTCAATATTATCGCTTGCACAGTGCTCCTTGGGGTGTTTAAAGCTTGGGAAATCTTTTTGTATCCAAATCCGGCTTTAAACTTCTCCACAACAGTATCTCGGACCTGCCTGGTGTGTTCCTTGTTCTTCATGATGCTCTCTGCGCTTTAAACGGACCTCTGAGACTATCACAGTGCAGGTGCATTTATACGGAGACTTGATTACACACAGGTGGATTCTATTTATCATCATTAGTCATTTAGGTCAACATTGGATCATTCAGAGATCCTCACTGAACTTCTGGAGAGAGTTTTCTACACTGAAAGTAAAGAGGCCGAATATTTTTGCATGCCCTATTTTTCAGTTTTTTATTTGTTAAAAAAGTTTGAAATATCCAATAAATTTCATTCCACATCATGATTGTGTCCCACTTGTTGTTGATTCTTTAAAAAAAAATTACAGTTTTATATATTTTTGTTTGAAGCCTGAAATGTGGCAAAAGGTCGCAAAGTTCAAGGGGCCGAATACTTTCCGAATCTAATTCTCTATCTGAGAATTTCTGTCATGCTGGAAGAAGTCCAAGCAGGACAGTTCCTGTAGTATAATAACACTCATATCCCTGTATAACACCCAATGTGTGAGAACATACTCTCTATTATCCTTTTGTTAGGGGTCATTCTATGAAACGTGCCTTTTCCACAATGATAGTGTGATTTTTTTTACAAAGTACAATTTTGTAAGAATATAGTTCAGTCATGAAACTCGCAGACTAATAGGTCCTTTACATGCAATTTGCAAGCAATTACATTATTAATACATAACACATAGGCTCTAATTGGCCCTTTGCGTATACTGCAGCCAATGAGATTGCTTGCACAACATTTAAATAGTTTGATCTTTGCTGTAAGCTAATCCTGCAGCATGTTATCAGAGTTCTTCAGAAACCCTCCACCTCCCCCAGGTCCACCTGCCTAGATCTGCTTCAGGATTTACATATTTCTATTTATGCAGCAGCAGCAACATATCTTACATGTTCACAGCAGCATGTTTGTGTATCTAAAGACAGTTGCAAGTAGGGGTGGCACAAACTAGTCGACTAGTTGATTGTAATGCTCTGCCATGACGCTTTAAGCTTGACATTGACTAGTCGCTGATCATGGCCTATAGAGAGCACAACAGGATAATATATCCACTTTTACTCTCCATTTCCAAACAGTTAAAGTGACAAATAAATGCATATTCCAAGAGTGCTCCTCGAGATATGTTTAATTATACCATCTGGATGCTCAAAATTGGTTGAATGCACGTTTTAACACTTATTGTACACGTAAGTTAATACTCACATTATCTCACATCACATGCATCAACACTGTTCTGTGATTAATCAATAAAAGAGCTTAAAAACTAAAAAGTTCTAGCATATATTTCTTAGTAACTAAAACCCACAGCTTCACTATTAATAGAGAGAGGCTGCCAGGTAGAATGAATTTACAAGCATTCGCTCTCTCACTAATGCATTCATATAAATGTAATCTTTATTGTGCTACTTTAACTGTATCTGACAGAAATCTGTGAGAAATATGACGACCCAAAGACAAAACAACTGATAAAAATAAGCTGTTATGTAGGAGCAATAGCCTTGTGGGCAGCACTGTGTCATATGGCATAGCTGTGCACAAAGCAACCGATGTTTGAGTCTCAGCTCGAGGTTCAGGCTGATTTGTTCATTGATGACATCATCAGCAACTAGTCGATGTCGACTTAACTTTAAATCACATAATTTTTGACCTAAAAAAATCTTAAGTCGTTCTACCCCTAGTAGCAAGCCCATACACCCATACGCCCATTAACATGCCAAAACTAATCAGATAGTTTGTCATGACTGAAATGTGTTTAATATGCCATCTGAAATTAAATTAATACCTTTCATATTATTTATGTATTTTGGGATAATTATGCCTTCAAAGTAACATGTATTTTATATATATATATATATATATATATATATATATATATATATATATATATATATATATATATATATATATATATATATATATATATATATATATACACTGGAAAAATGTTGCCTGGTCTGATGAGTCTCGATTTCTTTTGAGACATTCAGAATTCAGATGGTAGAGTCAGAATTTGGCATATATATATATATATATATATATATATATATATATATATATATATATATATATATATATATATATATATATATATATATATATATATATATATATGCCAAATTCTGACTCTACCATCTGAATTCTGAATGTCTCAAAAGAAATCGAGACTCATCAGACCAGGCAACATTTTTCCAGTCTTCAACTGTCCAATTTTATGAGCTTGTGTAAAATGTAGCCTCTTTCCTATTTGTAGTGGAGATGAGGGGTACCCGGTGGGGTCTTCTGCTGTTGTAGCCCATCCGCCTCAAGGTTGTGGCGTGGCTTCACAAATGCTTTGCTGCATACCTTGGTTGTAACGAGTGGTTATTTCAGTCAAAGTTGCTCTTCTATCAGTTTGAATCAGTCGGCCCATTTTCCTCTGACCTCAAGCATCAAAAAGACATTTTTCACTAACAGGACTGCCACACACTGGGTTTCTTTTTGTTTGTTTTTTTCACATCATTCTTTTTAAACCCTAGAAATGTTTGTGTGTGAAAATCCCAGTAACTGAGCAGATTGTGAAATACTCAGAACGGCCTGTCTGCCACCAACAACCATGCCACGCTCAAAGTTGCTTAAATCACCTTTCTTTCCCATTCTGAAAATGAAATTAAACCAAGGGGTAAGACTCAATGCATGCCGTCTTTAACGACGAATCCACTATAGATAGACAAAATATAGATGACAGATTAAAGAGGTGATCAGCTTCTTTCAGAACAATTTAGCTTTTCCAGTAACAAGCTACTTTTTCCAACAAGGTGTAGCACAGCGATTACTGTTTTTAAATGTCACATTAGATAGCACATTAGATAGACGGTAAATGCAATTAATTCCAGTGAATCGCTTGGTCCTAAACAGTCCTCTCCTATGAGGAGAGGACTGTAGCTTTAAAAAATGTATGTAGCTTCATATGTAGCTTTAAAAAAATTATATTCATTCTACTGAATCTGTAATCAGTTTCTACATATGGTTATTGTAAATGTTCAGTTTACTAAAAGATTCACACAGTCTCTTAATGGCATTTCAGGTCTTTTGAACTGTGATTCATAGCGAAAAGTCATGAGAAGATGGTCAATGGCCTGTCATTAAATTAAAACACAATTAAACATTCAAATAGTCTGCATCTGTATGAATTTGTTAATGGTGGAAATGTATTGACTAGTTACAGAGAAGTCAGCTCACTCACTCATGAACTAAAATATACATCTTGAATGTATGTGGTTTTAAAGCATCTGCCAAATCTATAAAATTTATTTGTAACGATTCGTAGATGGGAAGGAAGGAGGCGGGAACCGGCGAACGTTCAAACACTTTTTAATTCACAATAAATAAACAAAACGAAAGTAAAACCGCGGGCAACCCCTCACGGACGACTGCCCGCAAATACCCACACATAAAACAAAACTCAACATAAACTCCAGGCCTGGTCCTCTCTCGTCTTCCGCAGCCCTTGCTTCTCCTTTTATGCTCCCGTCACATGGCCGTGAGACGAGACTGGTGTGCCATGCAGCTGGCACTCGTCAACACTAATCACCGGCCCGCTCTCGCGGTCCCTCGCCCCGCTGCCTGTCACACCACATACCCCCATCGCCCCTCGCAGGCCGGGGGGCACTCCCGAGACTGCACTCTACTCCCCCCACCCCACCCGGGGGGCAATCACAGCGGCCGCGGCACCTGGGGGTAAGGACAGAGAGGCGAGAGAAATGTAGACACGAGCACGAGGAGCTAGCGGACAAGAGAGGGGAGAAAGGGAAAAAAGAAAGAAAGAGAAAAAAAATTCTGGTCCGGTTCCCAGACACAGTGCCGTTCGGACCTCCGCCCGCCGAGAGGCTCTTCCTCGCGGTGCTGTGCGATGGCACTGGACGCATGGTGGACAGCTCGATCCTCCTCCGCCCCCTGGCGGCCGGCGGTGACTCCTCCTTCTGAGGGAACCGGCAGCGAGCCCCGCGCTCCCTGCTCCTCCCCTATCAGGCGGATGGCAGCAGGCTCTGGCTCACGGCAAGCGCGTCGACTCCTCCACTCCCTCTCGGACGGCAGCCACCCCACCTGGACTCAGGGGCACGGCAGCAAGGTCTCTGTCCCACCTTCCTCGCTCCGTCACCATCGCCCCGGGCAGCCCTCGCGGTCCTCATTTATCCGCGCTGCCCGACCTCCTCAGCACCGCGATCCCCCTCAGCAGCGAGGGCTCTTCGACAGCATGTCCCTCCTTCCCCCCGGGTTTTGGCACCAGTGTAACGAATCTACGATGGGAAGGAAGGAGGCGGGAACCGGCGAGCGTTTCAACAAACTTTATTCTAAATAAATAAACAAAACGAAAGTAAAACCGCGGGCAGCCCCTCACGGACGACTGCCCGCAAATACGCACAAAATAAAACGTGGGCAGCCCCTCACGGACGACTGCCCACTAACACAGTCACACGTAAAACAAAACTCAACATAAACTCCAGGCCTGGTCCTCTCTCGTCTTCCGCAGCCCTTGCTCCTCCTTTTATGCTCCCGTCACATGGCCGCGAGACGAGACAGGCCATGCAGCTGGCACTCGTCAACACTAATCACCGGCCTGCTCTCGCGGTCCCTCGCCCCGCTGCCTGTCACACCACAATATTAAATGGTTGTTTAGCAAACCCTCCTCTCATTTAAAAGTCTACTTCCTTCAATGATAACAACTAGAGATTTTCTGAGTAAAATGTAACCCCAAAAAATATCAACACAATTACATTTGTGTTCCATATGTTGTTAGAGTTGCCTCCTTTGTTCTTTCTTGTACTGACTAATAAAGTGTTGATCAAATTGGGTCTATTTAACTATCCTTTGTGTGACTAAGAGTTGTTTTAACATACCCCATTGTAATAACACAAATTATTAACCAATAAGTGTTGGGATTGACTGTCTTGTTTAATGTTTGTTGGTTTAGACTACGGCATGCACTCAGCTATTTACCGATTTAAACGAATGTGTGCCTTATTTCCCCTGAGTTCATTTGAGTGCTGAGAAACAGATAAGATCTTGTGGCTGCAGCATTGCAAAGAGAAGAGACACTTCCACTCTAATGGCCCAGAGTGTTTCTCTCTTCTCTCTTCTGTCTCCCGCAGGGCAATGATTGTCTGATGGTTTGAAACTGACATTTCTTATCAAGCAACACATGGATTTGGTGGGAAATTAGACTCCACCCCTGAGATATGAAAGAAGCTTTATGCAGTTCATTAGAATGTTCCATCATGTTCAGTTACACCTTTGAGACCAAGACCGCTCGCAACAGTTCAATGGTTTCCAGAGACTTTCCAAAAAGAGTAACAAACAGGCTTGAGTTCAAATGACACTATACCGGATGTTTTGGGCACAGAAACAATGACAGTGATGGATTTTAGGACCATTCACACTGTGCAAAGATATAGGGTAAACGTACTGAAGCTCACCAAAATCTAGTGCACAGGGAAATTTTAGTGCACATGGTATTGGTTTGAAAGTACAAGCAGTTATGTTAAAATAAAAGATAAATCTCTCACACAAAAGTATTATATTTTATTTTGAATGACAAAAACGTTTAAATTAAGATATACATCATTAAATGCAAAAAGTCTGGATGTGCTTAATGGGTACATGTTTGTACCCTTTAAGCACGGCCCTGTTCCCATTAAGCTCACGTTTGATTGTTTTTTGAGGAAGATTCTTCTTTATTTTAAACAAAGAATAATTTTATAAAAATGAACTGGAAGTGACGACCATAAGTTCATTTTTAAAGTCTGTTTATGAAGTATTTACATAGACGTTCAATGTGGATGAGCTTAACAGGAGCACACTGAGCTTTATTGAAACATCAAACCCTTTTTTTAATTAAAGGTGTCATGAAATGACTTTTTATTTTTTTATACTGTTGTCTGAGGTCAACTAATGATGTTTGTGTGTTTTTTTTTTACATTCAAAAACATCATAACTAATAAGTAATAGGCTATTTTCTACACTGGTTTTGAAGCTTCCTCCAAAACGTTGCATATTTAATGAGCTTAAGCTCCCCTGACAGTTCAGTGACATGAGAGAGGAGAGAATGAGGGAGAAGCGGCAACCAGAATGATTATCTCGATCACAGGGCTCGTAAACGTCTTTATAAAACAAACACAATGTTTTATTTCTCATCGACCCGCGATTGATTGGACTACTATTTTTATTTTACACATAGCCCGCGCGATCGGATGATATTCGCGCCCTTCGGATGTCAACTTGAGAGAGAGAGAGAGTATAGCAGAACAAGAATGGAATACTTAGAGATTCATCGACCTGCCAGGGTTTGCGAGCCCTGGCCCATATGTGTCTGAGTCCAGCGTACTAAAGCTATGCTCTGTTAGACACGTAAACCAGGGATGGAAATTAGCATCCACCACCAGCCAAATGCGGGTGTTTTTGAGGTGTGGCGGGTAAACTCGCTTCACCTACCGGCAACTGTGGCGGGTAAATAAAAATAGCATACTGTTTCCCCTCTTTGTAAACTTTCTGTACCTTTCTGCAGGCCAGTAGTAGCCCTGTACATTATTATTTAATGTACACATTAGTGAGGTCAAGTTAAACATTTTAGTTTGAATTTAATTTTTTTACTGTGGGTTGTTGCAATGTGCTAAATAAATATTTGCATAATTTGTAATTGATTTATTATTAGAAACTTTAATATTAATTCATGTTGTTGCAATGTGCTAAATAAATATTTGCATAATTTGTAATTGATTTATTATTTGAAACTTTAATATTAATTAATGCAATTGCAATGCCTTGATTTTTAGTAAAGTTACACAGTCATAGCATTAACCATAAATGCAATGGATAATTGGCATAATTTCTTTTAGTGTTTCGGTTTCAGACAATAATTTTTATTTCGGTGCATCCCTACTGACAATGTTCTGCTTGGTATGTCATCAACATGCTTCAGAAGATGCCAAAACAAGTAGTTTCATTGTTGGGACTAAAAACCTAAAATTGGAGGCCATAAAAGACCACGAATCATCCAAATGCCACATAAAGGGAAAAACAAAACAAAAAGAGCACAGATCCCTACTCATTTCATGAAATGTCTATCAGTTCATGGTTTGAGTGTGTATAAGAGAGAAAGAGAAAATGTCAGTATTTCATTGAGACTTGAGATTAAATAAACTGCTTAAGTATTGTAGAGCTTGTAGTATTATTTTTTCACATGCAGTTACACATTGTCGGTTAAAAACAAGAAAGTGCCTGGTTAAAACATTGAGTGGCTGGTAGATTTTGAAATCCACCAGCCACAGTTAATTTCCATCCCTGACTTGCACATAAGCAAAACGATCTATAACACTGCAACCCTATCACATATAAAAACACGTTTTACTCACATGTGTGTTGCACCATTTCTGTCGGATCCAAATCCAGCATCAACCGGAGATTTGTTTACAAACAATTCCGCAGTGAACTAAAGTGAATATATCTTCCCCATGTGAGCTGGAACTTCTTTAAAAATAAAGTTCAACCACTCTTTCCTAATATTAGTATCAGAAGGAAGCTTATGCAGCGACTGTGTTCTTCCACAACCAGGAATAGCGCAATATCTTTATCTTCCTCGGCATATTGGCTACTGTATACAGGCCACCAGGGCACAATACAGACTTTATCAAAGAATTTGCTGGTTTTCTATCAGAGCTAGTACTGGCTGCAGATAAAGCACTGATTGTTGGTGATTTTAATATCATTGTAGACAATGAAAGACGCATTGGGATTGGCATTTAGAGACATTCTCTTATCATCTGATCGTGGTTGTATCTCTCTATTAGTGTTACTCGATCTTAGCGCTGCATTCAATACTATCGATTACAATATTCTTTTGAATAGTATCGAAAATTATGTTGGCATTAGTGGAACTGCATTGGCATGGTTTAAATTGTACTTATCTGACCGTTATCAGTTTGTAGCAGTAAATGAAGAGATGTCACACCGATCACAAATTCAGTATGGAGTACCGCAAGGCTCAGTGTTAGGACCGTTGATCTTCACCCTGTATATGCTACCACTGGGAGATATCATTAGGAAGCATGGCGTTAGTTTTCATTGTTATGCTGACGATACTCAGCTCTATATTTCCTCACGCCCTGACGAAACGCATAGCGTTACTGAATGCATAGCTGATATCAAAAATTGGATAAATAGTAATTTCCTGCAACTTAATTCAGATAAAACTGAATTTTTAATTATTGGACAGAAAAGCTCCACAATAATTAACCTAGAATACTATCTAACACTTGATGACTGCTCTGTCAAGCCCTCATCGTCAGTCAGGAACCTGGGTGTGCTCTTTGATACCAATCTTTCATTTGAAAGCCACGTTTCTAGCATCTGTAAAACTGCATTCTATCATCTTAAAAATATATCTAAATTACGGTACATGCTTTCAATGCAAAATGCTGAACAGTTAGTACATGCATTCATGAGCTCAAGTCTAGATTATTGTAATGCTCTACTGGGTGGCTGCCCTGCTCGCTTAATAAACAAACTCCAACTAGTCCAAAACGCAGCAGCCTGAAATCTTCCTAGAACCAGGAAGTACAATTATATTAGTCCAGTTCTGTCAACACTGCACTGGCTCCCTATTAAACATTGCATACATTTAAAAATGTTGCTTATTACTTACAAAGCCCTACAGTTGGGAAAAAATAATGTCCTCAACTACTGTCGTAAGCTGTCATCCTACAACAGGGGATGCCATCACGCGTGCATTTGTTGTCATGACAACCCTGATAGCCCTGAACTAGTGATGTGCGGGTCGTCTTATAACCCGCGGTCCCCGTATGTCTATTTAATGGTCGTGGGTAGTAAAAATATATACAGTGGTGCGGGGCGGGCCAAATAACTTCATAAAAGCGCCCCCGCAGGTTGGTGCAGCACTAACAGTTACCCTGAACACTGCAGGAGGAGTTCACACGCAGGTGTTCTGCTGGCGGCGAATGTGAAATGTCTTCATCCCAGGTACAGTCAGTGGCATTTGTTTCAGCATGTCATATGAATATAATTTTTTATGGGTTTTGTTCTCGGGTTACTACCCGAAACCCGAAGTTTAAAAGTACGATTAAAAACGATACAGACGCCATCAAGCTATGGCAGACGTGTCATTCAACCTATTGTAAGTCGATGTATCATCACAAGAGTCTTGAAAATATATTATGAAGGTTGAAAAGTTACCTAGTGCTGATTTAAGCGAGCTCTTAACACATTATACTCCATCACGTCTATTGCGGTCTTAAAACTCTGGACAGTTGATAATACCTAGAATATCTAAATCAACAGCAGGCGGTCTTATCCTTTTCCTATTTAGCACCTAAACTCTGGAACAGTCTTCCTAGCATTGTTCGGGAGGCAGACACACTCTAGCACTATGGCATATACATAGAACATTTTTAACTTAGATAGATTCTGTAGAGGCGTTGTTTCATCGCGCACTGACGTCAGTATAAAGCACAGGACCATTTGCTGAGCCTGGTGTATATAAAAGCTTTTCTTTGACTAACAAGGACGTTTTCAGCTCTGAAACTTAAAGCATATTCTTATATTACCATGACCTTTTATATATCAAAAGCTTAAGTGAAAGTTGATTCCTCAATTTATCACCCCTTTAATAAATCCTACATTTATACATTTAAAAGGACAATTTTGCTAAATAAATAATCTAGGTCATGTATTAAGTTCATACATATTTGAATATGAACAGCTATTATAGAAAATATCTGTGAAATTATACTTTGTCTTACTGAAATCACACTGAACTTGTGATTTTCATAGTAGTGCACCCTTTAAGATGTCAAAATCAAACGTTTTAGGAAAAAAACCTCTAGCGCCTAAAGGGTTAAAGGTGCACTATGTAGTATTTTTGCAGTACAATATCCAAAAACCACTAGGGCCGGTGTTATATATTTTGTTCAGTTGAGTACCTACAATATCCCAAATGTTTCCAACTATTTGTAAATTGTGAGAAAATTGTTATTTTAAATAAGGACCGGGACATTTCAGCATAGCGTCTGAGGAAGTCGCCTGTCAATTGCGTCATATCTGCGCTACCCTCGGTTTTGGGTTTTATTTGGCAGAATCTCTTTACTTTTAGCAGTGTGAACAAGTGAACGCACGGAGTAACGTCATAACATTATTTTCAACACACTTAAATGTATCTAATATGATAAACAGAGCTGCATTACCTCATAATCATAACCGGAAGAGAGGATCAGTGCAGGAGCCCAGCGAATGTGTCCCGTCCCATAATAATAAAGTCCTGGTGTTCGCGAGGCGGGTATTTGTGTAACAATCGCTCCAGCAGCCATGCTCAGCTCCTCAACACTCGGTTCTGCTCTGCTTCACACTACAGTAATGTTAATAACCACATGCATGAACGTGATTTTTGCCCCAGTCCTATTTTCCACCAGCTGTGAGGTGAAGACCACATGTCCCAAGATGCTGCACTCAAACTTTGCGTCATCAAACTACGCATTTGTTTTGAATAGGCGCCCTCCAGTGGACGGAAAGTTGCATAGTGCACCTTTAATAATCTCACCTTCCAATAATATGAAATCTTGTGTAAAACCAAAGTGTAAAACCACAGAACTTCAATAAACCGTAAATTTATTATATAATGGATTTAAAAGTAAAAGCCAGTAATTGCTGTGAAGTAATATATTAGTTTATTACACGGCTCTGTGAAATACTTGATTCTGATTGGTCAATCGCACATTCCAGCGGTATGTTATTCTCAGATAAGTTAAATAACACACCGCTCATCTAGGTGCTACGAGTTATCTTTACGGGTACTGTATACTTAATGTGTCACTCCGCTGTCGTTGTGCCATCTTGTGACTGAAACACTTACCCACGGGTTACAATGGAAGAAGACTTCAAGGTGTTCACCAAAAAAGGAAAATTAGGCCATGATTTACTCACTTTTGAGTAATCCTAGTATATGACATTCTTCTTTCAGATGAATAAAATCAGAGTTATATTTAAAAAGTCCTGGCTAATCCAAGCTTTTTAATGCCAGTAGATGTAGCTTTGTTTTTGAAGTCCATAAAAAATGGATCTGTCCGTCAAATAACCTGCTCCACACAGCTCCGGAGGGTAAATAAAGGCCTTTTGTCCAATCGCATTCCGTATTCAATTTATGGGAAAAGTGTTAAAAGTGCCTCTGCAGTTCAAAAGACCATACGCATCTTGAACTGCGAGAAGGCTCTTTCTGTGGAAGCTTATGTTTAGCAATATTCAATTTGCAATGCAATATGCAAAATGGCAATGCAATATGTAAACTGGCAATGCATTTCAGTATTTAACTTTACATTTTCCATACCACGTGTGCAACATTTGGAGCAAAATGATAATTCAAATTGAATAATACAATTTACATTTGCCATTTCCTACACTAGTTTTAACATATAATTTAAACATATATTTTAATGCTTTATAAGTTGCAAAATTAAAATGAAAATGTATTACAGAAATTACATTTGTTTAAAATGTTCAATTAAAAATTGTTGCCCAGCTCGTTTCTACTTCACGGTTCAGAATGGCTTATCAGAATCCTATGGGTGACGTCGTCGGACACTATGTCCATATTTTTTACAGTCTATGTTCATGACACAATCCTGCAGAGGCGCTCCCACAGTGATGGCGCAGTGTCTTGTTCCCTCTTCAGGACACTAAGGTTACATACGTAACCAAGACAATAACGCATTACAAATGACTATTTTATTCACACTGTATTTGAACTGTAGCTTTACAGTTAAACGACAAAATGGAGGTAATACTGTGATCAAACGCACTTCTAGAATGTCCTCTCATATACTTTTATTTTATGTTTAACAAATCAATTAAAAGTTTCTCCTGCACAGATACCTGCACTGCATATTTTTTATAGTGGTATACAAATTAGGGTTGTCAAAAGTACCGACCACGATACCAAATTGGTACTGAAATGTTAAAAATGTTTAACGCTTGGAGCGCTGCTGAGCTGTAATCATAAACACGTCTGACTGGCCATTGTGCTCACGTGCTCATCGGATGTGCCTGTGATTGGCTACAATGATCAACGCACAGCAGCATTTGAAAGAACACGGAAGTGTTTGAAAGCGTTTTGAAAGCGGGAGCAGGAGCGTTTGAAAGCACAAGCAGGCGTCAACCAGCGGATGTCTATCTGTGTAAGCACTCTGTGAAATGTGTCATTTGATGTATTTTTACAACATGTTTTTTTTTTTTTTTACAACAGCGAAGCGCTGATCGTAGTAGCCAATCACAGACATATTTGATGAGCACGTGAGCACAATGGCCAGTCAGAGGTGTTTAGGATTCTGCTCAACAGCGCTCAAAGCGTCACATTTTTAAAAGGTCAGAACCAATTTGGTATCACGGTCGGTACTTTTGACAACACTAATACAAATAAAATTATTATTATTATTATTATTTTTTTTTTACAAAATGTAGGACTATGCTAAGTATACACAAAAGCCATGAACTCTGCCTACAGGGAAGCTGCAGTCAACTATTATTAGAGAATAATAATATAATATTACTAAATATAATCTACATTAATTTGTGTAGCTCATGTTTTGAGAACTAAGCATTGACGGGCAGCTTTTCTTTCTTTTCTTTTTTTAACAAACATTCTCAAATTTCATGGGACTGACATTTATGAACATAATAGGCAACTGGCGTGGGTAAGCGATAACAATAATGATGGTTTATGTTACCAGTATCGCTGAATGGTAAGACAATCCACATCAATATATACTCTAGAGTGGACACAGCTACAACATCTGTGAGTCATTTCAAAGCTTATTGACTGACCTTGAGAATCTCACCATGTACCACTCCCACACACACACACACACACACACAAACACAAACACACACACACACACACACACACACACACACACACACACACACACACACACACACACATATTGTGTTTTTGTAAATTGTGGGGACTTTCCATAGGCGTAATGGATTTTACACTGTACAAACTGTACATTCTATCCCCCTGCCCCTAAACCTACACATCACAGGAAACATTATTTTGGTCACCTTCATTGAACCGGAAGTGACACACTTCATTTGCTGCAAAATTCTGAAAGGATTTTGAAAATCACTGAATTAGCAGAGATGACAATAATGGCCATGTAACCGTGGTTACAGAATCTGTCATCCGGTAAAGACCTCAATCTCTCCTTTTATTTAAAGCTTATTTTAGTCCATCTGTTGTAATATCAAAAATGCTATTGTTGTTGTATGTTGAAGAACCAAATCAGGGACTGAGGAAACCTTCCTTGAATCTCGATAAGATGTCTCTAGTATAAACTCTCTCAGAATTCAGCCTCAGCTATTAGCATTTACTGTACATCAGCAAAGTGTTTGTATAAGCCAAGATTAATGCATATGATCTCTTTGACTATATGGCATTGGCATACATTTTCTCATTTAATCTGAACTTTTAGTCCATGTCTTACTAAGTGAAGTTATTAAATGTAACTTCGGGAGGAGTACACCCATCTAATCTTCTAATTAATACCAAGCTATAAAAATCAGCCTCTAACTACTTCTTGTTGTTAAGTCTTTCGGCATTTGGCCCACCCAAAACCCGCATTATGACTGACTTCTAGGAAATATAACTGTTCCCCTCCGACGACCAACTCTAAAATCTGTAGGAACAGTTTTTCCCCTGGACAAGTTGGATTCTCCTTCCCGTACCCTTTCATCCATTGATCGCTCAGATCACCAAACTTATCGCTCCACAAGCCAGCTCTATAAACCTGGATCAAGAAGACCTCTTTCTCAACATCCTCCTAAATCATCTTGGGGCTCACCCGCTCATTGTCCTGAATCTCATCCTTCATCTTCTTCAGCTTCAAGCCCTTCTGTCCCTCCTGTTGAGAAATGGTCTGTCAACACAATTTGGCAAGCCCTATCCAATGCTGGCATCCATATCTTGCAAAAAAAATTCAAAAGCACAATTTCACAATCTGCTTGTGCGCTCTCACTTCTACCTCATCTCTACCCCAAAGCAGCATTGAAGCAAACAGCCACCACACAATGGTTCACCTCAAACCTGCCTTTCAGCCACTGCTTCCTTGTCCACCGCTCATTACAGTTTGCAGTCTATCAGGGCCACACAATAGTTATGTGACACACATTGCTTACTCTGCCCACAATTCTAATATTTATCCCCATCCTACTTTCCAGTCTCAATCAAATCCATCCAGCCATGGAATAAACCAAAACTTAAGGCTGCCTTTTCAAATTCCTTCCCATTCCCTGTTCTTCCATTCCTTTCTCCTCCGCTATTGGAGCAGACCCAAGCATGAGGTTGCCTCCACTAATGGTTTATTATTCCCCAGCCCTATTCCATCCAGTTACAGCTTCCTCAGCAGCTCCTAGCCTTCCAACATATGCACTCTCAACTGCATCTGGTCCTCCAGTTCCTTCTAATGCAATCGCAATGGATCCACAACCCTTCTCTACTCATCTACACTCACAGATTCCAACAGGTGCGGACATTGATCTGATAAGTCGTTCTATTCCCACCGCTGAAAGAGGCTGTGGCACCTGGTGGTAAAACAGGCGAGATGAAAGAAAAAGAACCGGAAGCATGAGGAGTGACAGAGATGAGAGAGGAAAAAAAAAATAAAGAAAAAAAATTTGGTCTGGTTCCCGAAAACACAGCCGCTCAGTCCTCAGCCATCCGAGGGGCTCTTCTTTGTGGTGCCATGCCATGGTACTGGACTCTCGGTGGACGGCTAGATCCTCCTTCTCTCCGGCCGGTGGTGGCTCCTTCTGTTGAGAGCATCCGGCAGCTAAGGGGTCCCGCGCTCCTTGCTCCTCCCCATCATGGCGGGTAGTAGCATGCTCCAGCCCACTGCGAACGCCGGTGACTCCTCCGCTCCCTCTAGGATGGCAGCCACCCTATCTTGACCCAGCGAGCTCTCTGCCCCAACAGGTCTTCCATCTCTCCAGCACAACCACTTCCCTCTTCCGTGCTGCCCGGCCTCCTCACCAACGCGATACCCCCCAGCAGTGAGGGCTCTCCGACAGCATGTCCCTCATTCCTCCTGGGTTTCGGCACCAATGTAATGAAGTTCTTTGTTTGGGAAAGAAGAAGGCAGGAACTGGCAAACGTTTAAAAAGACTTTTCATCAAATAAACAGAATGGATCCTCACAGTTCCTCATGGACGACTGCAGTGTACACACATAATAAAACATAACATAACATAACATAACATAACATAACATAACATAACATAACATAACATAACATAACATAACATAACATAACATAACATAACATAACATAACATAAACTTCAGGCCTGGTCTCCTCATTTCCTTCATTGTCATCGCTACTTCTTTTAATGGGACCAGGGTCCTCCGTGAGACAAGTGGCCGGAGCGGCGTGTAGCTGCCACTCATCACTCATTAAGAGCTCTCACAGTCCCTTGGCCTCGCTGCTTGCCACAAATTTGTTCTGTCTTCCGCTCGAGACGCAAAAAACTGAATTACTTTTTACTATCAAATCTGAACTGTTTCACTCCTACGGCATTACTCATTTTTTCACCTATTACAGGCTATTTTCTGCCAAATGCAAAGCCTGAGTCGCCCAGTGGAATCAATGTCCTAACTGTGGAGCTCTGTACCTGGAGCTTTACAATAAGGTTTTCCTGGGTGCTGAAGTGTGTCTTGCGTTTTGTGCAATTCCGCAACACATTAGCCTTTCTCATGTCCCCATTTCTATCCAGCCCCTTCAAGCAATTCACACTTCTCAATTCTTCAATTTTAGACCTTATGTATAACAATCTAGAAGAGAATCTAAGCGGCATTTCATTTTCCTTTAAATTAATCTACGACCATCCATATCCTGATATAAAAAAGCTTAATATCACACTCCTAATCAAAGGAATCCCAAAAAAGAACCCCTCGCCCTTATTCCAGGCAACCACTAAACATTGATCTCTTACCTAAATACCTGACTTTCCTCCTTTCCGGTCTTTTGCCTTCTTCAACAGCAAGAACTCTGAATGTCATGTTTACCCTTGCTTTTTTCAGGTTTCTGAAATCACAACCAATTCCAAATTCAACCCAGCCATCCACCCAACCTTCTCCGACCACCAAGTACTAGACAATGACACCATCAATTTCCTCATCCAACGTAGCAAAACTGATCAATTGAAAAAGGCCTGAAAAACATCCATGTTTTCAATCTACTGACCCCGATCCATCCATATCAATCTCTTTCCTTCTTTCTTGTACACATGAATGGTCTCATCATGAAGATTCAGATCTCCTCCCTGCTCCACCCCTATTCATTGCCGAAAACAATCTTCCAGTTACTAGACAATTGGTTCCATAAAAAAAAACTTACATCCTCACCCACTCTGCTATCCAAGATTTACTCATCTACCGAACTACCATCATGAATTATGCTTTAGTATATAAACGCAACAATCTTTCTCCAAAAAATGGACTAGAAATATTTTTTGAAAAAGAGTAGGGGTGTAACCCCGACATCCTGGCCAAATTTGCCCATTGGGCTCTGTCCATAGTCTCCTAATTATCCCCATAAACTGACTGGCTTCACCATCAGCTCCACGCTCCACCATCTCCTCTGTGGGCATTCTGGCAAAAATATGGCTGCTGTCACATCATTCAGGTGGATGCTGCACATTGGTGGTGGTTGAGGAGATTCCCCCCTTCTATATGTAAAGCACGTTGAGTAACCAGAAAAGCGCTATATAAATGTAACAAATTATTATTATTATTTAGCTCAAAGGAACATCATTTTTTGTCCAACAAAATGCACTCTAGAAAGTTTTATCGCCTGCTTCAGGCAAGGTCTGTGGTTTTAACAACTAAACTCTTTTAGATAATTAAAATAAGTAAAAAGGTCTCTGAAATATGTCGTGTTTCAATAGAAAATATGCAGAGGAAAACTATTTAATTGGGTCTTTAAGTAATTAAGTCTTTCAAGACTAAAGTCATGTACTGTGACTGGTTATTCCTGAACTCAACAATGATAATTTTGCTCTACACCAGTGGTATTCAAAGTCCTACTCCTGGAGGTCCACTGACCTGCAAACTTCAGCTCCAACCCCAATTAAACACACCTGAACCAGAAAATCAAGCTTTTACTAGGCATACAATAAACTTCCAGGCAGGTGTGTTGAGGCAAGTTGGAACTAAACTCTGCAGGACAGTGGCCCTCCAGGACTGAGTTTGGACACCACTAAAAGCACAGTCATCACAATACTGTTATAAAAACAAAATATTTGATGATATATCCCATGCTGTGTTACAAGAGCTCTAAGTAATGTAAACACAATTATATTGCAAATGACCTCTACCTGTGACTAATTAAAATAACTACCATAGTTTCAGTTTAAAAACCCCACAGCTGAGGGATAATTATTTGGGCTGTGGATCTGAAGGACACCTGTGAAAATGAGGCATACAGCAATTGGAGATTAACTACAAATGCATAAATTAAGAGTACAAAACAGCATCCAACTGCTGAGATGTCCCATTGGGTGCTGTTTGTTCAATTATTAGGAAGTGGAAGTTACATCAAGGTACACAGATAGTGCCTTGGAAAGATTTTCACTCAAAACCCTCAATGGGAATATAAAATAGAAGTCAGTGATCACTTTGAAGGAGTTACAGAGTGAAGTTTTTGAGAATGGATAAAAACATTGCAACTGAACAACATGCGAAGCTAGTACATCAACATCCCAAAAGACCTAACGCTGGCATAACTGAAATGGAAATTTTCCACATTTATCAAAATGAGGATTTTAAATATGAAAACAATTATTTATTTAAGCTAATATTTCATTTATGTACAGTAAATGACTTGTACCTCTATTATATTCTAAAATTTAAATTAAATTTGATTAAAATTAGGGGTGTGCACGAACAGTTAAATATTCAATATGTAATATTATTAGGAAAAAAAAAAATACTATTTGAATGTTCCTACATATGTTGATTTGCTGGTTGTAAATGCAACCCCTAAGCATGCAAACAAAAAGTTATAAAGATTATAACTAAATTGTATCTAAAGCCTTATTGTTATTAGACAGAGGAGCCAACTTTCACGCGAGCATGTGAATTATTCAATTTTTTCTCAACATGAACATGTGAAACAATATAAACACGATAACAATATGCTGACTCAAGTGTATATGTACATTCTGCACGATAACTGACATAGTCTGTTGTTTTGTAGTGTTTTTTTTGTTGTTGTTTTTATTCTTTGAGAGGTACGTTTTTTCTGTGCCCCTGAGAGTACAGTACCACAAATGGGATTTAGAATGTCCAATGATGTGACATAGGCCTAACTGCCAGATTCAAACTGCGCTTTGCCTGGAGCTGAGCCAGAGACAAATGCGCTCAGCGTTTGTCATATCACAACTATGCAGTGTTTTCAACCACATAATGTTGATTTTAGGTTTCAGACATTTAAATACACATAAGTACTAGTAAAACAGTACATTTAAAGTTTATAAAACACACTGCTGTCAGCAATAACAATCCATTCAAATATAATATTCATTCAAATTCGAATAGTGTTTTATTCATATCGGATACACATAGTGTAAGTAACTATAAAGTTTACTCTATTCTTCATGCAGTTCACCGGCCACTTGCACATTTACATGATGTAAATCCGACTGACAGGACAAACATGCTGGCACCTATCTCACATTATAGATCAAGATAATTTAAACAAAAACATGCTCACTTACACATATTTGAGAATCGGAATATCAGATAGGTGATGACATGGTAAGAAAGTTTGTGAATAGGAAAAAGGAAATAAAACCGATACATCTGTCATACAGCACTATTTTGGCTACTGTCACGTGATCAGCATGACAAGTCGCCATGGAAACAGTAAGGTGAAACGTTCTAAAATAACGTTTAGAAATATTAAATTAAAATATTTTAAACTCACGCTTGAAAGGGTTAATGTTTTCAACTAAATGAAAATCTCACGATATAATTTAAGCTTATTATGTAGCCTATATTTTCTGGTCATTAGCTTGTTCAGTAACGGTGAAACCACTTTTTATTTAATTTTAATTTAAAGGGGATGTCTAATTCTATTTCATGCATTATGACTTATTACACTGTTAAAGAGGTGGATTCCCATGCGTAAAATGGCCAAAGTTTAAAAAAAAAAATGTTTTGACGTATGACAAAGTATTTCTGTGCCAAATACACTCCTTCAGGATTCGTTTAAGTTTCAGAATTTATTTATTTCAGTATGGCCCTGTAAGACATCATAAAGGGCGGAATTCCGTGTATGGGCACTTCTTGCAGATGAGTGAGAGCAAGAGCACGCCCATCAACAAGCTTTCGTTCGGGTTACAGAAGCCATCGGCAGCACTGTCATTTTGTTTTTAGACCACAAAATCAATTATGTCATTAAAAAGTGTGTTTCTGGTTGTGAGGGAAGGATAACCTTGTTCATCTTCCCAAAGAATTCAGCATTAAGGGAACAGTAACTGCAATTAGTTTGTTCTAGAGCAGCAAAGGAATCGTGCAAGTGTGTATATTTGATCCTGTCGAAACCTCAGTCAGTGAGTGACACAGTATTAAATGTCAGTGTGGCGCATAAGTGTATAGAATATAAACAACATGAACATATAGTGAAACAAAAGTTATTGAGGGATAATGTAACAATGTGTGTGTGTGTGCTTGTAACTCTTTAGCTCCGCCCACTACTCACCTCCATGAGGCTGTTTTCAGAATAAAAATGGTACTGCGTATGTGTCTTTTATAAATCTGATCAAACTAAAGACTCTTCTGAGATATAAAGGCTGCAATTACTCTAGGTACTCGAGATTAACATGAGATTGGCAGAAACTGTGTTATATACCCTTTAAATAAACAAATATCCTAAATATTTAAATACTATATTTTCGAAAAAAAGCCCAGCCCTAAAACACTCGATTTTTTTAAAATCAACAAACAAGCACACCCCTCACTTCACTGCCGACCGCCCAAATGCCCAAATATGTAATGAAAAAGTAGATGTCCCTTTATCATATCTAAAACAAAGCAAAATAATGCTTCCTATTATGTAAGGATTCCGAACGAATGACAAAAGAGTACAAAAATGAACATATAGTACACAAGAGAATATACAAGCCCAAGTTGATTGTTAGTCACCAGCAGCACACCAGCTGCAGATGAACAACGACCCTCAAAACTGTCCTGTTACTAACATTACAACAACAGCATATCTTGGCTCTGTAAAAAATTACTTTTGTATGGAGAAGAAACAATGCAACATTGGCGTCCGTTTTCAGGCCGTCCTGCTTTTCAGCACTGGAAATCTTTTCTAATATTAACACAGGTCTTCATAACACGTTTTTCCAGCAATATTCCCCTTTTGTAATGTCTCTCAGCCATCTCTCTTTCTAAAGTTTATCTTCAAATCTCCCTCTTGCTCACTCTCTTTCCTCGCTGAAAAGCTGATTGGCTACAAGTGTGTTGTGTCATAGGCAGGTGACATCACAGACCCGGAAACTGTAAAGCACACCAGCAAACACACGCCAATAGCTTCTGTTGCCTTCAACAAGCGCTCTGTGTCATTCTGTCTGTCAATTCTGTGTTTGTGTCTGAGTTCAGACTTTTATTATTTTCGTTTGCACCCACATAATATATATTGACACTGAGAGAGATTGTGGTGAGCGAGCAACATTTCAGAAAGTGTGTTCCTCCCTGCTCAAGCTACATCACGAGCGAGGATGTGTGTTGTTTGTTTGGGAGACCAGTATGCGCAATCGGCACTCGAGTGTGCCAGCTGTGAGCACTGTGAGGCTCTGCCTTTTTTGCGTGTTGCGATCCCGCCGGCCACTCTTTGAGGAGAGCATCACAGCTCGCATTCCCCGGGGCACCGGCCCCGCTGCAGCCGATGCTTAGTGGCGGCTCATGTCATGGGGTTCGCAGATGGATCTCTCGGAGGGGTTTGAGACAGGCTCTGCCCTATCTCAGCCTTCACCCGCCGATCCAGCACTGCTTCTCTGGGTTCGGGAGCCCGCGCTGCATTTATCTTCCTCCGAGGAGGTTGATGTCTGTAGCATCGAGGCAGGGGTTGAGGACTCGCCACTTCAATCTCCTGCTAGTGAGGAGCTCATGGGGGTACTGAGCAAAGCAGAGAAGATCAGATTACACATCCACTGTCCACAAAAACATCATGAGTGATCTGCTGTTACATCGGCTGAAAAAATCTGACTTGATGAGCCCTTTCTTCCTGTTCAGCCTCCACGTAGAAGTCTGCCGGATTTTTCCCAGATCTCCACACCTCGGGTGTCGAGATCGTGGAACCGGCCCATATCTTGACATATTTTCACCCCGCAGGCGTCAGTATACAGCAACATTGCAGGGCTGAAAATGCATGTTTATGGTCAGATGCCAGCAGTCAAAGAGACGCCCGAGAGTCATCTCCAGTCTGCATCTGCCATAGGCTCCATCTTTGCCCACTAAGCCGCTCAAAGACACATTGTAATGCAGTTTATAAATATGGGAAGGAAGGAAGGAGGCAGGAACCGGTGAACATTTAAAGACTTTTATATTCAAAATAAATAAACAAAACGAAAGTAACGTGGGCAGCCCTTCATGGACGACTGTCTGCACTCACATAATGAAACATAAACAAAACTCAACGTAAATTCCAGGCCTGGTCCTCTCTTGTCCTTCACTGGTGTTACTCTCCTTATATGTCTCCGATCTCCCTCATGAGAGGACTCGAGACTGGTGTGCCTTGCAGGTGACGCTCTTTCACAATCACATTCCCAATCTCGCTCGATCCTCCCACGTCACACACATCTTCGCTAGTGGGCAAAGCATACTCGGCAGCAGGTCAAGCCGCTGCATGTCTGCACACTATGTCAATCGTACAGGCATACCAGGCTGACCTGCTGAAAGACCTACGTGAGAGCGACGAGATCGGAGCCGATGTCGTTAACGAGCTCTGATCGACAGCAGATCTCACTCTGGGCCACCAAAGAGATGGCCAGATGTATTGGCCGCTTTATGGCAGCCCTGGTGGCCACAGAGAGGCAATTGTGGCTTAACCTTACGGAGATTAATGAATGAGATAAGACGTTTTTGCTTGATTCGCCGCTGTCTCCGAGAGGCCTGTTCGGTGATGCTGTCACCACTGTTACCGAAATGGTTCCTGGAGGCCCTCACGAATCATCCGAGGACGGCTAGCGCCCTCTGCGGAGGGAAACCGCACTGCCGGACCAGTGGTTCCCTGCCGGTTTGCCGCGTCAGGGCACTGCACTCACAGTGCAGAGTACATCAGAGACCAGTCTCGAAAGGCTGGTACCTTAGTAGATTTTATGTCGGAATGGGAGAATCTGCCACATATATCTCGATGGGTCCTGCGGTGCATAAGACTAGTGGGTACGCTATTCAGTTCAGATGTCATCCTCCCAGTTCCAATGGGTCCTCTCCACTTTGGTGGGCCCCGAGCAGACTCTGATGACTCAGGAAGCACATACTCTGCTGCAAAAGGGGGCTATAGAGAGGGTTTCTCCCCAGACAGGAAGTCAGGCTTTTACATCCGGTACTTCATCGTGTCAAAGAAGGATGGAGGGCTGCACCCTATCTTAGATCTTCGCATCCTGAACCGAGCTGTGGCAAGGCTCAAGTTCAGAATAATCACACTCAAACAGACCGTGTCTCAGATTAGGTCCGATGAGTTTGTCACCCCACACCCCAAGCTCTGTCACCCCACATATTTTCAGAAGTTGAGGAGGCTGAGGCTCAATTCCAAGAAGAGTGTTCTTTCTCCGGTCCAAAAAATAATGTATCTGGGAGTGAGCTGGGATTCGGTCTCTATGCAGGCTCATCTGTCACAGCCTTACATAGGTTTGATCCTCTCAGCCATGAAAGGGGTGAAGCTAGACCAGTCACTCACTGTAAAACAGTTTCACAGACTACGGACATTTCACACTGCAAGCATGAGCAGTGCGTGAGCAGTGTGTGAGCTGCACGTTAGCGGAACTACACCGTGACTGCAGCTGCAGATGCGCGAGAGTATTCACACTGGAAGCGTTTGTACAGCTTCACAGCAGCAGCTCCCACAATGCTAGAGCCTATACCTGCCTGAGTATTACATACTAAACTAAAAGTAAGTTTATCATATTTTCTGGCTAGTTTACTTTTTTTGTTATAATCATAACCATACTTTCACCCAAACTGAATAATAAAAACAAGATTAATTCAGTAAATCTTCTACATATATTTTTTATTCTTCATTTTCTTTTCTGATATACACCAGTTCTTGTTAAAACATGTGCTACAAGTGTACATTTTGGGCACTTTTTGTGTGAAACCATATTTATTTTGTCCATTAAAAGTGTGCTTTTCACTTTCCACCAAAACCCCCACTTCACTGCTGCTCACGCGACACTCCTGCTTGACGCTCAAGCGCTGCTTCTGCTCCTGGTGTGAATGCACTCAATGATTAACATGGGCGCCAAAAAAAAAAAAGCGCTGCTCACGCTTGCGGTGTTAAACAGCCGTTATGTCTGATGGCAGCAGCGTCCAACATGATTCTTTCGGGTCTGCTATACATGAGACCATTGCAGTGGTGGCTCAAGACCAAGGGCTTTTCCCCAAGGGGAAACCCATTTTGCAAGATCAAGGCAACACAGCGGTGTCTCCGCACCTTATTCATGTGGAAGGAACCTTGGTTTCTGGTGCAGCACGAGTTCTGATGCAGCACGAGTTCCAATGAAGGGGAACGTCTCAGTTACGTCACCCTGCCATACTCCTTGCATGCCAGAAAGTGCCTTGTTTCAGGCTTCTTCAGAAGCTATCACGTGTGTTTGCTGGTGTGCTTTATAGTTTCCTGTGACGTCACCTGCCTACATGACATACGTGCTTCATGACGCAATTACGCAGAGTCGTTCCCAAAACGGTGACGAAGCATCTGGTTCCCTATTCAAGATGTTCTGGATGTAAAATGTCATGCATACATTCATTTATTTATTTATTATTATTATTTTTAAAGTCTCCCTGAAATAAAAAAAAATGTTTGGGCTTTTAGCATGCTATGTTAGTCTTGTTATCTACAAGCTAGTAGTGTGTAGATACACTCTAAAAAATGCTGGGTTAAAAACAACCCAAGTTGGGTTGAAAATGCACCGACCCAACAATTGGGTTGTTTTAACCCAATGGTTGAGTTGTTCTTACCCAGCAATTGGGTTGTCTTAAGCAACATTTAACCCAACCACTGGGTTAAAACAACTCAACCACTGGGTTAAAACAACTCAACCATTGGGTTAAAACAACTCAATTGTTGGGTCGGTGCATTTTCAACCCAACTTGGGTTGTTTTTAACCCAGCATTTTTTAGAGTGTAACAAGCTAGTGTGTAGATAACAAGCTATTAGTAAATTTACTAATTCATATTTTTTTTCAGTGACAAAATTTACATTTAGAAGATATAAGTATTGCAAACGTGCAGTTTCTCACTTTTGCCAATATGAATCAACAATTCTAATGACATCACGCTGCACTTCAACGTCTGAATCTGAAGTGCCCCGTCACCTAAAAAGACGCTAAAGCTGCGGCTGAAATCGGTCATTTGTTAACACCTTTACTCATACATTTATGGTGAATGGCACACGGTGCGTTATATAGTGGTACAGGGAGCAATTCCGAGAGTGTAAATATGCTGTAAGTTGAGGTGTATGAAGTCTGGTTTCCCGTTAGTTTCACGAGCACCGTCACAGTGCACACACTGCTCATAGTCCAGAAGGCTCGATAGCACAGAGCGGATCATATGTGGGAGTCAGTACAGACCAAAAAACCTATCGGACCCCTTTGAATTCTGCACAGAATGCTGTGTTTCAATGCGATATGGAGGAGATTATGATGAGAAGTGGTTAGATATTAGGAGGAAACTGCGGCTTTAAGTTACATTTTTAAGATATTAAATGGAAACTTTTCTTGTACGTGGTCCAAAAAAAATCAAAAGCAGATGGAAAAAAAACAAATTTATTAAGACTTGGCACATGCTTTTTAAATTAGTATTTTTTTAAATGTCCCTATTCTTTTTGGAAACATTCATATCAGTGACCCTTTGCAAGGACGTGTGCATGAATGTGAATAGTTGACAAAACATCACACACCTAATTCATTGTTAATTTTCTTTCATCCTCTTAAAGATTCTGTTTACTTGCCGAATGTTCCCCATCAAGGGTCAAAGAACACAACACAATCAGCAAATGTGAAATCCGGTGAGGCATAGACATGCACAGCATGGAGCCGGCCGTGACTGTGGATAGTCAATGGGTGTGTTGTGAAGCACATATCGATTGCAGCGACTCAGATAACGATTTATCTCGATTAGTGAGACGCCCCAGGAGCAGCACAGCATGAAGCATCAACAATGAGACAGGACCCATTTTTAATTGATCAGGCTCATCATACTCGGGTTGAATATAATAGTCTAACACGATTGAGCCAAGCTGAATCGCAGCATGTGCTCACATTCAATCATTACCACCAACACCCGGCTTCTGTACGACTGTACAAGAGATTTCTCAAGGGGCTGTGTTTGGAATGACGCCAGGGTGCTATCAGTTTGATCTAATTAGAGAAGCTTTTAATCATAGAGCCACAGGAGCTGAATGTTTGCTGAGGTACCATTCAACAAGCTTAAAGAGCTTCAAAGAAGCATTCTGTTGGCATAAATAACCATCGAATAAGTAATAGTTATACTCTCTAAAAAAAAAATTGGTAACCAGATAGTTGATAGTAGCCATTGACTTCCACAGTATTTTTTTGAAATATGGCTTTTTTTAACAACATTCTTTGAAATATCTTCTTTTCATACAGGTTTGGAACAATATGAGGGAGAGTAAATGGTGACAAAATTTTCATTTTGGGTTGAACTAACCCTTTAAACCCTTTTTTTTTTAAGCACCTCAAACAGTATATAACTGTTTATATTGTATCTTTAAATATCTTTGCTTGTCATTTTCAGGACATGAATTAAAATAACCAATAAGCTGGACATAAATAAAAATAACAGTTAGCTACACATACACTTGTGTTATAATATTTCTAAATATCAACTAAAAATGTTTGTTAAAATGGGATTGAGCTTCTGATCTAGTTTATAAATATTAAAGGGTTACTTCAGCGATTAGCATATGGCTTTCTATCAGTAGAAACCCTGGAGTATATTCAAATGATCGTGCTCCCCCCTCTCATATCCCCCTGAGACGAGAGATTTATGCATTTTATTTCTGGAAAAATTACTCCGGTGACGCAAATATATACAACGTTATATACGACGCAATAACGTTATCGGTAAAATGCTTGGCCAGACGCTAAAGACTACAGCCAGCAGAGGGAGCAATTTCCGCATATTTTCAACCCGCGCGTGGGGGATGGGGTCACACTCACAGCTCAGCTCGGCTCAGGCATTCATGGAAACGGTGCGGCCGGCGGAGCAAAGTGAGTATTTTTTAATTTTTAAGAAAGTTAATTTTCCAAAGGCATGAACTGAAAACGCGCAAGACTGAACACGCACTGAGAACAACTGCCGCGTGGACACGTGGCCGCTTTAACCTCAGCTCTCATCGCGAGAGCTCATTCAGCTCATCACAATGCGTGTAATGTGAGTCCTGCTGCGTTTGTGCTGACACTTCCTCAGCGGCTAAATCACAATATATTAAACAGACACGTTCAGTTTTTAATTGTAGTGTCTGTTCTCTAACTGAACTGATTTTATTAAGATAGATGAACGCGGTGTTGGAAAAGTGATTCAGTAGCGGTGGCTTTGGGAGTGGCCTCCTCAGAGGGCAGCGAAGCATTCTGGGAATTGTAGTCTTTCATCCCCGTGAGACAAAAACACATTTTCTGTATTTTCTCAGTCTAGAAAGCACCAAATTCAAAAATAATTTCACATTTCTACTACATTAATGACCCAGTTTAAATACAGATTCATCTTCCCAGCGCTGAAGTACCCCTTTAAGCTTCCTATTCAACCACACTATCTAACTTTTCTGTCCCCTAGAGGACATCTATTCAAAACAAAGGCGTAACTTGATGACACCAAGTTTGAGCTCACAATCTTGGGACATGTGGTCTTCACCTCACAGCCGGTGGAAAAGAATTGGGATAGGATTCGGGCAGAAATCATGTTCATGGATGCGGTTATTAACGCTTCTGTAGTAGGAAGCAGAGCAGGACCGAATGTTGAGGAAGCTGAGAAAGGCCGCTGGAGGCATGATTGTTACGGAACACACTAGAGGCGGGACTTTCATTATGAAGGGACACAGTCGCCGGCCATTTCCACTTTTCCGGTCATGAGTATGCAGCTCTGTTTATCATATTAGATACATTTAAGTGTGTTTAAAATTATGTTATGATGTTTTTCGGTGCGTTCACTCAGCGGCTGCTATGACACTTGTGGCAGTTGCACACTGCTAAGAGTAGTGTTTCTGCCAAATAAAACCGGAAACTAAGCGTAACGCAGATATGGCACAGTTGACAGGCGACTCCCTCAGACGTCCCAGTGTATTGGTTAAAATAGCAATTTTCTCAAAATGTACAAATAGTTGGAAACATTTGGGATATTGTAAGACCTCACCTGAACAAAATATATAAAACTGACCTGGTGTTTTTTGGATATTTTACTGCAAAAATCCTACATAGTGCACCTTTAAATATATTACATAGATAGACTTGGTAAAAACGTCATAATTACAGTTCTCTTTCTTACATTTGTTTAGTACCTCACTATGGGAATGTTTCAGGCATGACCGATCACAGAAGCACCAATGACACCACCTCTGCCAATCATGGCAGAACACTCGTTGCAGTGATCAGGAAGTCCCAACTCCCTTTATATAAACTGCAGCTATCTACTGTTTCGTCATTCTCACTCTCTTCCCCATTGAAGACTTTCAGAAACTGTCCTCAGCAGATTTTGGAAATTATTACTTAGCAGTTTACAAATGGAGTCTCTAGCCCACGAGTGGCCTACTTTACGCATTTCCTCCATTGAGCCTGACCGAGCAGACATTACAGAGTGTTCACGAAGAGACATGTGATGATTTTGATCATGCCATACTGGCCGGGGAAGCTGTGGGTTGCAGAGATTGCGCAACTTCTCTACGACCAGCCATGGCCATTACCAGCACGCAGAGATCTCCTCTCACAAGTACGGGGGATATATCTCTCTGGGCCTGGCCAGTGAGCGGTTTAATCTAAATGCAGCTGGGTTACCTCTAAAAGTGATTGAGATGATTTAAAATGTGTGGGCTGCCTCAACACATTCTTTATATAATCTCAAATTGAGGGTATTTGAGGGATGGTGTGCAGATAGGAACATTGTCCCTTCCTTGTGTTCGGTTTCATTATATTTGTGTTATGTTTCCTACAGAAGCTTCTGGATAAAGGCAGAGGCTTTTCAACAGTTAAGGTTTATCTGTCCACTATCTCAGCATGTCATATTGGTCTTGACTGGGGTACTATTGGCCAACACCCTCTCATCTGTTGTCAAATTATGAGAGCAGCACAAAGGCTACACCCAGTATTGAAACCGCTGGTCCCGCCTTGGGATTTGTCTGTGGTCCTGAATGCGCTCATTAGAGCCCGTTTTGAGTAGCCTGACAAGCCAGACCCACATCAGGATGTTTGGTCTGGAAACTCACCATTGACAGGGCTCAATCCAAGGGGCGGGATAAACGGTTGTCTTTCAAACTCCCTCTGCACGCGATAGGATAGCGCTACAACCAAACAGAGCAATGAAGGATTTAACTTTTTTAAGCAGATTAAACTTTCGATAGACTAGCTTTCAACAGACCCTATGGCCATCCAAAGCGCTTTACATGTTGCCTCACATTCACCAATCCATACACTCATTCATACACCGACGGCGGTGTCTGCCATGCAAGGCGCCATCCAGCTCGTCCGGAGCAGTTTGGGGTTAGGTGTCTTGCTCATGGACACTTGGTCAGGTGGAACCTGGGATCGAACCACCAACCTTCCGGTTTGTAGACAACCTACATGAACCACTGAACCACTGCTGCCCCAGTGGCAAAAGACAGCTCTGTTACTTGCACTCACTACAGCAAAAGGTGTGAGCGAAATACATGCTTTATCAGTTCACTCCTCATGTATGATGTTCGCGCCAGGTGGTCAAAAAGTATCTTTTAGAACTAACTTGGCATTTGTGCCTAAAGTGTGTGATCGTGCTGGTGCAGTTTAATCCGTGGACCATCTAGCTTTTCATCCGCCACCCTTTTTTTAATCCCCAGAGGACGAGAAGTTACACTGTTTATGTCCATTTCATACTCTGCGTGCATATGTACAGAGAATCCGCACAACCAGTTGTTTGTCTCATGGGCTCACTCTTATTGTGTTATTGTGTTATGAGCCCCCAGTAGGATTACATGCTCATTGTACTAGAGCTATGGCTACATCCTGGGCTGTATTTAGAGGCATTTCTCTCCTCAGAGAAAAATTGCAAAGAGTTTGAAGTTATCATCATCTACAGTGCTATCATCTAAAGATTCAGAGAATCTGGAACAATCTCTGTGCGTAAGGGTCATGGCTGGAAAACCATACTAGATGCCTGTGATCTTTGGGCCCTTAGACGGCACTGCATCACATACAGGAATGCTGCTGTAGTGGAAATCACAACATGGGCTCAGGAATACTTCCAGAAAACATTGTCGGTGAACACAATCCACCGTGCCATTTGCCATTGCCGGCTAAAACTCTATAAATCCAAAAATAAGCTCTTTTCTAAACAATCTAAATCCAGAAGCGCAGGCGTTTTCTCTGGGCCAAGGCTCATTTAAAATGGACAGTGGCAAAGTGAAAAACTGTTCTGTGGTCAGACGCATCAAAATTTGAAGTTCTTTTTGAAAAACTGGGATGACATGTCATCCGGACTAAAGAGGACAAGGACAACCCAAGTTGTTATCACCACTCAGTTCAGAAGCCTATATCTCTGATGGTATGGTCCCAGATTTTCTGAGATGTGTTGATGCCATGAAATTTAAAATCAACTTATTTTTCCCTTAAAATTATGCATTTCTCACTTTAAACATTTGATATGTCATCTATGTTGTATTATGAATAAAATATTGAAATTTTAAACGTTGCATTGCATTCTGTTTTTATTCACAATTTGAACAGTGCCCCAACTTTTTTGGAATCGGGTTTGTAGGTAAGTATTATAATGTATTGTACCCATTGTTATGATTATTTATCAGATAACACAACATATTATAAGGTTGTTATAAGGCATTATGCATATATTATAAAGCATTAAGAATACCCTCATGATGCATTATAAAAATAGGCTTCATAGAAAGTGTTATAGAGATTTTCTTCACACAGTGGGTGTTGTAGTCAGAACACGTTTTTCCAACCTTTTGATTGACAGGATATAATAGGCCCTGATCATCGACTGGTAAAAAAGCCTGTAGCATGTATATATTACTTGTTCTGTTCCTTTTCTATATTTGTAAAGGTTTGGTTGATGATTGGAAAAAATAATAATATTTTTCAACTGTATAAAGAGACATTTTATTTTTGCTTTAATCAATTTCAAATAGTAAAACCAGCAAAGGATAACACAAAGGCATTAAAACAGCAGCACTAATGTACAAATGTGTTAAATATATCAGGTGATAACATACAACAAAATCTTTAATTAAGTAAAACCATTCTCAATTGTTTTCGACAAAAATTCTCTTTGAAATATTAGCTGCCCCCTCAGATGTGGGTCGGGCTACAGATCGTGGGGCGGAGGGGATTCTTGAAGATGCACCCATTTATCTTTACTAATAGCTCTTTCCGTGATGTAACATCAGTCCCACCAGGGGCCTTGAATCTGCCCCTCCCACACAAGGGCCACAATGGAGCCAAACCGTTCAGTGTAGAGGATGGAGAGAAGCCTTGATCAGCATGTATAATACATACTGCATGTAAACACCCACAGAGGGAGATCAAGGAACAGCTCTCACTGTCTTTTTTTGGATATGGGGATCCTTCCTCTAAGAGCTGTAACTGGTTGCTAAGCAACACACAGAATCTGGTACTGTATGTGAATGGCATTGTAGCTTTGATTTACAGTAGGACTCGAACAATTATACCAGAGCAAGTCTTATTACAGAAGAAAGAGATGTTGAAATGAGCTAGTATTATGAGTATTATGGACAAGAAGGAGCAATGCAAAATTGAATGAATAAAATGTGACCCACAAGACATTCTTAACAGAGCGACGAATTGATAAGTCACCATGTAAATACTAAGAAAAAACATAATATCATTGTGCTTACTGTTCCCATGAGACAGCAGCAAAGTTCCTTGATAAGTACACAAAATGAGAGTAAAGTTCCTATCCATTTCGGTCAAAAAAAATCCTAACCTTTTCTTTTCGTACACGATGTAACTACAGAAGTGTCAAGTTTTAAATAGGAAAAAATGTAGAAACTCTTTAGACATTTTTAAGCGAGATGCTAATCTAATCAGATTCAATGAATTATGCTAAGCTATGCTAAAATTGTTACCGCCAGATCCAGAGATCGGCTGAATGGATACAAAAATGGTAAAACTCAACTGTTTAACTAGCCTAAAAATCTAGACGCACCCTAGCGCCAGCAAATCTAATAACTAGCAACTGTAACTGAATATATTTTAAAAGTAACCCTCCCAACCCAACTCATAAACATTCACTACTAGGTTTAACAGATTTAACTAGTTTAGAAGGCAAGATTCTTAAGCTGACTAGCTGAAAAAGTGTTACTATATACACATTAATAGACACCGAACTTCCTTTAAAATAATTCCAGCACAGGACAACAACAACGATAATGAAATGACCTTTCACAATAGATGGTGCTTTAAAATGAACTCTTTCATGATTTAGCTGCTCCATGTCATCCTTTCTCACTTGTTGTGAAAACTAAACTATGCCACTTCTACACCAGACACACGTCAAAGTAGCCAGAGCAACTTTTCTCAATTACAAGACACACTGGCAAGTGACGCGTATACATAATTTCTCAAAAAAATCCATCCCAGCCATCTAAAATATAAACACTTATGCAGTATGACTAAAATATGTCTAAATGTCCAGTAACTAAAAGTATAGACTAAAATTCCAAATTAAAACTTGACTAAACACAATAGGTTGAATAAATATGGTAAAAACTAAAAAAGGACATTTGACACAGGACTAAGAAGACTAAAAAATAATAATAATAATAAAAATAGCGGACAAAATGAACAATAGTCTAAGCGCTCATGCTCAAAAGAAGTGCAGGACTGTGGACCTGTGCCTGCACGCCACCTCTTTAGATAGCCTGCTGTTGGATGAGTGTCCACTCAGTGTCTCTCAGCCCTCCTGCTTTCTCTCAGGCCAGCTGCTAGGGAAGACTGAAGATGTTGTCATGCTTGTCTGCTTCATACACACACACACACACACACACACACACACACACACACACACACACACACACACACACACACACACACACACAAGCACATACCACACACACACCAGCTATCCCAGCTGGGTCTATCCCAAGATCCCACACTTTGGAATCAGGCTCCAACACATTTAGTTTCAGGTTATGTCACACCTGTGCTGTGTTCCAGCAGATACACGTTGTTTAACTGGATATTTCCCACAAAAGTAATTGTTTTAAAGGGGTCATGAACTGGCTCTTTTTTGTTTTTTATACTGTTGTCTGGGGTGAACTTATGACATTTGCATGGTAAAAAAATGTCATAATGAATGAGTAATAGGCTATATTCTACCCTGGTTTTGAGCCTCTCTCATGGAACGTTTTCATTGGCATGCTGCACTAAAGCAACTAAAGGCCCACTGCTATTATTGGATAAGCTTTGCATATTACAATGATGCATCCCTCTCTCATCCACCGGCAAATATATATATATACATACACACAGAGTCATACAAATCAGCATGATCAAAACTTCCGCAATTGTATTTTTCCTTCAAATATCAAGTTAAGTGAACCACGATCACCAAGAAAGGAATGTTTTTCACTATTTAGCCCATTGGGGCAGGCCGGTGATATGTTTTGGTAGACTGCCTGTAAAACACATAGGCCTAGCCCTAGGACGTTGGGCTTTGCGAGCCCTGGTCCATAACATTGCATGTCCAAGTTTGATCATGAATCGCAGCACAGTGAACCAACAATATCTCAAATAAAGGATTATCCGGCCTGTGACAGCGTGACACATTTAGGCCGGGGACACACTGCAAGCGTGCCGTGAGCGTCTCGGCTGCGTGGCGTGTCCGTTTTTATTTCGGCTCCCATGTTAACCGGTTAGAGCTTGCATACTGCCTGCGTCACAAGAGCCACACGGAAAACGTCCGTCCGAGCCGCGCGGAAAACACGTGCATGCTTCAAATAGAAGAGACGCCTATATTTCACGCGACATGCGAGCGTGTTGGAAGCGTTTCTAGGTAAAATAGCATAAGAAAAAATGTTTCTATGCCATTTTGACACGAATACATATTAATAAATGACATTTTCATGGTTGAAAGTCTGTAGGTTAACATAAATGCAGATATAGGCCTAATTGTAATAATAAAAAAACAACATAATTATCGATTTTAAAATATTAAATCATATTAAATGTCAATTAAATATTAAATGTCAATACAGAACAAAATATTGTGTAGCCTATTTTGCCGTCAATACCATAGATAAGTATGGCCAATAGGCTACTGCCGACGTTGTCTTAGCTTTATCAATAGGCGATATATTTATAAGTAACATGAAGTATAGGGCTTCCCTGTGCATTAATAGCAGCAGCAGTGCCGCGTCAGGCACGCTTCTGGTGTGCAAAGACAGAGAAAACGCCACGCAGCCGCCCCGCGGCTGACACGCAGCAGAAACGCCATGCTTGCAGTGTGTCTCCGGCCTTAGTTAGACTTGCACACATAATCAATAGATATCATACGATCTGTAACAATTAGAGGTGTAGGAAAATATCAATACACGTGAATATCGCGATATTATGTTTGGTGATACTGTATAGATTCTCAAAAACACTGTATTGATATTTATATATTTATTTATTTACATTCAAGATTTGTGGCTTTGTGTTCAGTTTAAACCACAGACTCCCCAACCGCTAGATGGCAGTGTTATCTCAGAAAGTATAACTGACGCGGAGCCGAAAAAGCGCAAGCTAAAAGTGCGTGCAGCGCTAGTGTTTGCATTAGAAAACCCAGCTCTCAAGACGATAGCATTATTCCGCTCCTGCAGTATACAGAGCTGAAGTGTGGACTCCTTTTGGCTTCAGCTAAAAAGAAGCCACTAAGGAAATCGACAAGAATTTTATTGTTTGCAAAATAAGCCAAGTTAAAATCTAATACTCGGGAAACACATTGAAACTGAGAGCTCGATTAACATCCTGACGTCACCCGCGCTGCTGAGAAGCATTTCAATAGAATGTACTGCACGTTTTCCTCTCAATAACAAAATAAACACACACCAAAACTGACAGCGGTGGCAGCAGGATGAAAGATCATATGCACCAGCTCTGCAGTTCAGTACTTGAAATAGCACTTTATACAATAGACTGCTTTATAGAAAATTGCTTAACTGTATTAAATATAAAAACATACAGTCATTCAGTCATGAAATGGACTGCACTTTCTGTTGTTAAATAGCCACTGCTATACTGTGAACCTTAAAAACATATACACATAAAGAATCCTGCAGTTACTTTACATTTCCCTTTACTTAGATTGCACAAAATATTGATTAGTGATATAAATTATACTGTATTAATTAAATAAAATACTTTGTCTCGTGTTTTAAGCATATGGTTGTGTTCTTTATTCTTTGAAATTATAAAAAAAAACACACAAAAAAGAAATATCACAATATATTGCCTCTCTTACAATATCGCAATATATTACAATATATCGTATCGTAACCCCTGTATCGTGATACGTATTGTATCGCCAGATTCTTGGCAATACACAGCCCTATAGTAACAATGCAATATTATCACATACATTTTTTTTACTCATATAAGTGTGTTGCTTCCATCATTTATATAATCTCATCCTGTCTGCAAATCCAGTCTCTTGTTTACAAACGAATCTGTGGTAAAATGAAGGAACAAACTCGCAATGTCTTCCCCGAGTGAGCTGGATATTTATAAAAAATACAGCTCATCCATGCATTCATAATATACGAACGAAGCTTATGCAGCATGTTTACTGCTTGGAAGTTCGATCCGGTTTAGCTCCACGTAGGTGTGTTATTTATCTATAACATGTCATGCACAAATCGATGGACGGGGCTACAGAATCAGGCGTTCTTCTTCTTCGGATAATGAGGTGTTTCACGTCACAGCTTGGCACATTCTGAGATTGAGCGTTTGCTGGGCCTGGTCTCAATAAAAGTTTTTCTTTGACTAACAAGTTTTCAGCTCCGAAACTTAAGGATATTCTTATACTACGATTACATTTTATATATCAAAGTCTGAATGAAAAGTTGATTTCTCAATTCATTGCCCCTTTAAAACCTGCTAGAGATTAATTAATATGTGATTTAGGATATAAAAAGTACAGAGAAATTCCATTTAGGTGGAAGTATGGATACTGCATTAAATATTTATTATATTAATAAATATTGATATGGGGTGGCTCAGTGGTTCATTTAGGTTGTCTACAAACCAGAACCAGTTGGGTGTTCAATTCCCGGTTCCACCTGACCAAGTGTCGAGGTGTCCATGAGCAAGACACCTAACCCCAGCTTCTCCCGTCGAGCTGGATGGTATGTAATATGTAAGGCAACCTGTAAAGCGCTTTGGATGGTCATAGGGTTTGTTGAAAGCACTATATAAATGCAGTCAATTTACCATATTAATTTAACATATTAATTTAACATCAAAGTATGTAATCACAAGTATACTTGAGGGACAGTTAAAAAGATTTTAGATTAATTTAACTTACAAAAAGTTAAAAAGATTTTAGATTAATTTAACTTACAAAAAGTTAAAAAGATTTTAGATTAATTTAACTTACAAAAAGTTAAAAAGATTTTACATTAATTTAACTTACAAAAGTTTTTAATAATTACGTTTTTTTTAAATGATGGCATCATCCTTCAGAAATCATTATGTTTCATGAAAATGTTTCTAGAAACATTTATTATTATTATTATTATTATTATTATTATTATTATTATTATTATTATTACTACTACATTATTTTTAATATTTTTGCTAAAAGTTTTTGTTGTTAAGTACAGACTAACACTTTTTTCAGAATTATTTGATGATTAGAAAGTTTAAAAGAACCGCATGTATTTGAAATAGAAATATTTTGTAACATTATAAATGTCTTACTCTGTACATTTTTGATCCATTTAATATATCCTTGCTGACAGCATTAAAAGCATTATTTATTTATTGAAATCTTATTTGTCCAAAATCTTTTAACTGTTTCACACACTTTTAACTGTTTCCACAAAAATATGCAGCAGCTCAACTGTTTTCAACATTGATAATAATACAAAATCTTCAGCCTCAAATCAGCATATTAAAATGATCATGTGACACCGAAGAATGCAGTAATTCAGCTTTGCATCACTGGAGAAAATTACATTTTCAAATATATTAAAATACAAAATAGTTATTTGGAATTGTAGTGATATTTCACAATATTACTGTTTTTACTGTATTTTTTAATCAAATAAATGGAACCTTGGTGAACATAAGAGACTGATAGTGTAAGTATAAAAAGCTAAGTATTTTTCTGTGCTTTTAAAATAGTCTGATGAAATCAAGAGACATACTGAAGGATGATCTGCACAAACTTTGCAGAGTAACCTACATTTATAAGATTGTTCATTGTCCTCAATTTCTCAATGATTTTGTACAGAAATGTTTTGTAGTTTATATAGTGGCTGTTTATGGTGGTCATACCCAAGTAAATGTTAAACTTAATTTCTGTCCATTTTTATTTACAAGACAATATAGGTGGGTGGGAGAGAGAGGGGAAATGGTGTCAGGACATGATGACCCAGTCTAGAGTAAACCCAGAACCCTGTGAGCCAGTTCTTATCAAAAGCAAGTGCATTTACTTCTGCACCATTGCTCAGACACTGAAGTCAATTTCGCCCATCGTAAAACGCATTGCTTCAGGACAGAAGCTCTGTTTTGGCTGCTGATATTGCGGCATCTGTTGTGCTGACTTATGAAACTTCTCTTCACAAGGACAAATGACCATAGTCAAAAGTTAATTAAAACAACGTCATTAGCTTGCTAGTTCAGTATAATGGGAGCTACGGAAAATACTGATATGTGTGCAAGAAGCGGGAGAAATAAATGATTTATGGAACTTCTAAGATATAGCCTTGTTCTAAAAACGTTCCAACACAACTACGAAGATAACAACACAGAGAAGCAATATCATTGTAATCCCTTTCAGAATGATTTGTCCAGCTGATGAATGACACAAACATAGATAGCCAATCAGAATCCATCCTGCTTTAAAGAGCTTGAGCAACCTGCAGACCACAAAACTGAAGTACCCACTTTAAAATAAACAGAATAATATAATCTGCTGGTGTGGACGCTATAGTTATCGTCAGTGGTGGAATGTAACAAAGTACAAATACTTTGTCTGTTGAAAGCACTATATAAATGCAGTCCATTTACCATAAAGGGAATGGGAGATGAGACTCTGATTGGTTTATTGCATGTTACACCCACGTTACACCCATGACTTTTTTGGACGCTTTCTGCCGCGCTGAGCGATTTTTCTGTCGTTAAACTAGCAAAAGTGGATTTGGACACACAGTAGCTGCTATGTGCACCCACACTTCAGACCATGTGCTTAGATCATTAAAATGAAATTTACACTGCTACACAATTTAACTCAAGTCCACTGGTTGCATTAATTTTGCTAACTGCAGACAAAAGCACTTTTGGCACAATTAACTAGTAAAGTAGCTCATTACTTTTAAATTTACAAAAAGTATTTGAGTTACTTTTTTCAAACAAGTAACGAAAGTTACTTTGCTATCCCATTTTTTTGACTGACTGCTCTCCTGTCCCAATGTTGAGAGAAATAAGGAATCCCTTGAGGAAGAGCAGGCGTTTACTCATCTTACTTGTACACAAACAGATTTAGTATTCCACAAAATTAGTAAAAACAGTGAAATGCAAATTACGAATATTATGCAAACCGGCAAGAATTATTTTATATTAAAAAAATATACAGCACATAATGTATTTAATCACAGTTTATTAACAAATGTCTTTGCCGCTGACCTTCAATGCTCCAATTCAACCATACCAAAAAGCAAAAATAACTTTCGATAAACATCACTTTTATGTTTTTTTTTATTATTATTATTTTATTGCTTAAGAGTGTTGAACTTTCTCCTCCTGCGTCCTATAATGGCAGCACAGCTTTGATTGAGCTGCACTTTCTACTATACAGTTGTGAAATTGCATTACCTTCAGCCTGAAGCTTAAAGGGTAACTTCAGCACTGGGAAGATGAATCTGTATTTAAATTGGGTCATTAATGTAGTAGAAATGTGAAATTATGTTTGAATTTGGTGCCTTCTAGACTGAGAAAAGACTCATGGGGATGAAAGACAACAATTCCCAGAATGCTCCGCTGCCCTGTGAGGCCACTCCCAAAGCCATCACTACTGGATTACTGTGACTGAGTTGGAGAACAAACACTACAATTAAATACTGAACGTGTCTGTTTAATATAATGAGTGAGTCATCGCACGAGTGTCACAGCACTAACGCTGCAGGAGTCAGATTACATTTACCGTCATAATGAGCTCTCGTGATGAGAGCTGAGGTAATTGCATCCGCACTGGCAGCATATACATTCACAATGCATGTTCAGTCTGGCGCGTTTTCAGTTCATGTCTTTGGAAGCTTAACTTTCATAGAAGGTTATTTGAGAAGTTAAAACACTAACATTGCTCAGCACCCAATCCGTTTACATGAATGTCTGCAGCTGCGGAGCTGTGAGTGTAATCTCCCATCCCCCATGCGCGGGTTGAAAACATGCGGAAATGGCTCCCTTTGCTGGCTGTAGTCTTTAGCCTTTGGCCAAAAATTCCTCCGATGACGCAAATATCGTCAATTTGCGCCATCGGAGGAATTTTTCCAGAAATAAAATGCATAAATCTCTTGTCTCAGGGGGATATGAGGGGGCTCAAGTATTTGAATATACTACAGGGTTTCTACTGATACAAAGCCATATGCTAATCGCTGAAGTAACCCTTTAATCATGTCACATTGGTGTGAAAGGGCCTTTATATTGGCCAAAAATAAAAATAATTGTTTGTATTTTGTTATTAAAAGCAAACAAGAAAGTCCAATCCATGAAAAATGCAAAAGTAACACTGCATTACTTTCCACCAAAAGTAACTAAGTAAATAAGTTAGTTACTTTTTTAGGGGCTAAAAAAATTGTAATGCATAATTTTCCCAAACACTGCTCATAATCTCTTGCTTTTGTAGCTAAGCAACTACCCAACACAACACACGCATTTCTCAATACAAAGCCAGTTTTTGCAACACTACTGATGAAAACTTTTTGTTAATGAAAGAGAAACAAATCTCAATCAATTCAAAGATTAAGCAAAAAGGGTTCATCATCCTTTGAGTACTAAAATGAATTACCATAATCAGAGTCACTCTCGTCCTCTGTGATTGCAGCTTCTGCTCTGATATTTGGCCCGAAACATGAGGGAAACGTATAGGTCGTATGGGTTGAAGTAAATGATGAAAACATTGTTATTTCATGTGCTAATGATTATAGTAAAAGTATTAAATATGATAATAGTAGATTGAACCTCAAACACAACATGACATCAAATGTCAAATACATCAGAAATGCCTTAAAGCTTAGCAAACACAGAGACTTGAAATATTGCTGTATTTTGCTAACGCACAGCTTAAGAGTCCACTTTAAATCCTTAAATGATTTGCTGTTTTCTCATAAGATCTAAGAAAGATTCAATTTCATAATACAGAACATATAATACAGATCTGTTTGTAGTAAGTGATTCAAGTTTCAAATGGCTATATGTACAACATGCAGATTTGGACAAAATTCAGAAATTTGTAAGGCTCCCTTCCAACATGAGTTGGTATTTCAAATTAACTGGCCAATATTTCCCATAAGCTGATCCAGTGTATTTATGCTGGGTAATGAATTGTAGTGTCTCAATAGCCAGAAAAAGAAAAGAAAAAAAAAAACTAAGCCAGCACTCCTGGGATTCCACCCATGCGAACAAGGTAATGAAGTTGTCACATTAAGATCGAAAGACTTTGCAGCTTACATTTGAGCGAAACCACCAGGCCTGAGGCAAAGCCCTATGATTCATAGCTTTGGTTGCACTATAAATGTATGAATGTGGACAAATCTTGGTTTTTCATCCCTATAGAGCCTATAATGTTGCAATGTCAGAAATATTGGCAAAGGGACTCCAGTCTCCCAGAATCTAAGGATGACAATATCTATACTCTCTGTGATGGAACACTGATAAATATCCTTGCAGAAGCAACAGGAGTCCAATAAGTGGCTGGCACAGAGGACATTTCTAACTGCTATTTTGAAGATCATTGACATAAGCCCTATGGTACACTAACCCTGATCTGATAACAACCAGTTTCAAAACAGCTCTTCATAGACTACCAGTCAAAAGTGTGGAACAAATCAGATTTTTTTAAATGTTTATGCTCATTAAGGCTGCATTTATTTCATGACCGGCATATTAGAATGATTTCTGAAGGATCATTGGGTACTGAAAACTGGAGTAGTAAATAAATTACATTTTAAAATATATAACAATAGAAAGTAGTTCTTTTAAATTGTAATAATATTTCACAATATTCCTATTAATTGTACTTTGATCAAATAAATGCATGCCTTGATGAGCATAAGAGGCTAAAACAAACACAAGTATGGTGACCAAACGTCCTGTTTTCCCAGGACATGTCCTGTTTTCAAGTCCTGTCCTGGCCCTAATATAAAATGTACTATCCATACAGAGGGGCATACTTTATATGTATTGAAATTAATAAGGAATCTTTGAGTAAACTTCGAGTATCATTTGAGTATCTCATTGCCAGGCAGAGTGTCCTGGTTTTCGGTAATCAAAAAATGGTCTCCCTAATTAAATAATCTTAATTATTCCAAACTTTTGACCGGTACTGTAAACCACTGTACTGTTATTATTTTATAACTTCACCATCATCAAGCAGAAAAGTAGTAACAACTTGTCCTTTGTTTTTTATCCTAATACTGGCACAAACTTCAGGCACCCTTTAAAATATAATGAATGTTCTAATTATAAGATCATTATAATAAATACATAATGATAATAAAAATGCCTGTTAATGCCTGTTTTATGCAGCTTGTATTTCCAGATGTTAACATTTTTATAACCCTAGAATTTATAAAGGGGTCAAATGTGTCCATTAGGGTGTGATTTAAAAAAAATATTTGATCAATAACATTTATTTATTTGATATTCCATTAATTCCTCAAACAACTTGTTTCTTAACCCAATCATTTATATATATATATTTCATATTTCTTGGTAATAATATGGGACAATTTTTTTTGTATCCCTACCCCAAGAATGCATCAGCATTATGTTTAGTTATGTAAGTTAATTTGTGTTTTAGCTGAGTTTTGTTCTGTTCCTGTTTTCCTGTTCCATTTTTTTTCTGTGGTAAACATTTAGTTTATTGATTAGTCCCACCTGTCTCTTATTTAGTTTCTAGTTATCCCTGAGTATTTCTAGCCCTTAGTTGATTCAGTTCTTTGACCTGCACTGTACTTCTATTACATGTTCTCTAAAGAACTTCTGTGTGGATCATTATCTTAATTGTTTTATGTTTAATACCGTAATAAATGCCTCTATCTAGTAACTTGTCTTCCAAACTTTTACAGAAGGGAGTCAAAATTACCTGTATTCATTTCCCTTTTTTTTCCTGTTTTTGCTTGAAATGCTATGGATTTCTCATAAATTTGTTGCAACAATTGTCTTTGAGCCAGAAATGTGTGTACCTCCTCAGACAGTATGTGATTTCAGACACAAATGGATTTGTAGAGAAAGGCCACAGGAAGGGACAACTGAATGGCCAGATACCTGAAGTGCAAATGTGCCAAAACAGGGATGCACAGAAAGGTACTGACATTCTCTGTCGCTATCTGAAAAGATCATTTTCACATTATCTTTGGGGAGTGGGAAAGAAAAGTTCATACTTTCAGAAGTTGCAAATTTGTTTGAAGTTACTCAGAAAAAGTTGCTCTTTAAATTTTTATTTTTTGGTTTGCGCATTTTAGGGTTAACTATGTTTCCAAGTGTAACATACAGGGAGTGCAGAATTATTAGGCAAGTTGTATTTTTGAGGATTAATTTTATTATTGAACAACAACCATGTTCTCAATGAACACAAAAAACTCATTAATATCAAAGCTGAATATTTTTGGAAGTTTTAGTTTTTAGTTTTAGCTATTTTAGGGGGATATCTGTGTGTGCAGGTGACTATTACTGTGCATAATTATTAGGCAACTTAACAAAAAACAAATTTATACCCATTTCAATTATTTATTTTTACCAGTGAAACCAATATAACATCTCAACATTCACAAATATACATTTCTGACATTCAAAAACCAAACAAAAACAAATCAGAGACCAATATAGCCACCTTTCTTTTCAAGGACACTCAAAAGCCTGCCATCCATGGATTCTGTCAGTGTTTTGATCTGTTTACCATCAACATTGCGTGCAGCAGCAACCACAGCCTCCCAGACGCTGTTCAGAGAGGTGTACTGTTTTCCCTCCTTGTAAATCGCACATTTGATGATGGACCACAGGTTCTCAATGGGGTTCAGATCAGGTAAACAAGGAGGCCATATCATTAGATTTTCTTCTTTTATACCCTTTCTTGCCAGCCACGCTGTGGAGTACTTGGACGCGTGTGATGGAGCATTGTCCTGCATGAAAATCATGTTTTTCTTGAAGGATGCAGACTTCTTCCTGTACCACTGCTTGAAGAAGGTGTCTTCCAGAAACTGGCAGTAGGACTGGGAGTTCAGCTTGACTCCATCCTCAACCCGAAAAGCCCCACAAGCTCATCTTTGATGATACCAGCCCAAACCAGTACTCCACCTCCACCTTGCTGGCGTCTGAGTCGGACTGGAGCTCTCTGCCCTTTACCAATCCAGCCACGGGCCCATCCATCTGGCCCATCAAGATTCACTCTCATTTCATCAGTCCATAAAACCTTAGAAAAATCAGTCTTGAGATATTTCTTGGCCCAGTCTTGACGTTTCAGCTTGTGTGTCTTGTTCAGTGGTGGTCGACTTTCTGCATTTCTTACCTTGGCCATGTCTCTGAGTATTGCACACCTTGTGCTTTTGGGCACTCCAGTGATGTTGCAGCTCTGAAATATGGCCAAACTGGTGGCAAGTGGCATCTTGGCAGCTGCACGCTTGACTTTTCTCAGTTCACGGGCAGGTATTTTGTGCCTTGGTTTTTCCACACGCTTCTTGCGACCCTGTTGACTATTTTGAATGAAACGCTTGATTGTTCGATGATCACGCTTCAGAAGCTTGGCTATTTTAAGACTGCTGCATCCCTCTGCAATATATCTCACTATTTTTGACTTTTCTGAGCCTGTCAAGTCCTTCTTTTGGCCCATTTTGCCAAAGGAAAGGAAGTTGCCTAATAATTATGCACACCTGATATAGGGTGTTGATGTCATTAGACCTTTCTCATTACAGAGATGCACATCACCTAATATGCTTAATTGGTAGTAGGCTTTCCAGCCTATACAGCTTGGAGTAAGACAACATGCATAACGAGGATGATGTGGTCAAAATACTCATTTGCCTAATAATTCTGCACTCCCTGTACTCTTTTTTATTGTGTAGTGGTTTTTCCAGTAACAAGCAGCTATTGCTATTTTTAATGTGACATTGTATTGCACACACACATTTTTAAACAAGTAAACAGAAGCAATGAACAGACACACTTCTCCTGGTACGTTGTCTATCGGTACTGAGAAATCTGAAACATTTCTCTGTTCAAATGTGCCAGATTATTAAGCTTATTTAACCTCTTAACCTTCGCCCTGCGCCGAGAAATAAATTAAAAACCGACATACCCCAAATAAAAATGTCTGCAGCTCTTAAACCCTATGGTCTATATCCATAAATGTGGTCTTATTTTAAACTAGACACTTCAAATTATGTTACCCAAAAGTCATAATAACTCAAAGTAGTATAGGGACAGATTAAAACAAGGGGAAATATGCATGTAAGTGACTCACGTTTTTATTTTTTCATTATTCCCTTATGGAAAAAATATGAGATTTTAATTTTAATGCCCTGAAAATAACCTAAATATAAAACTGAATGTCTGATCATGCTTTGATTAAAATTTGAGAACGATTCTCTCAAAAATGTAGCTTCTGTAAGCTTTTATGTCAAAAAAGACTGGGCGTCCTTTCAATAAAGTCCAATTATATTAGAACATTTGTGTAATAGTAAAGAGTAGTTTTTATTCAAATAAATCTGCAATAAACTGCTAATTATAATGCATTTGCAGGCCCTGATAACTAAAACAACTATTTACAGAATTTACAAGTGTTAAAAAACTCATTTAGTTGATAAAAACAGTCTCTAATTTAGTCTGCGCGTTGTGTATGGTAAGTGTGCGCGGCAGGCAGGCACTTACACTGGCAGGCGCTGGATACTAATGAATACCTTGAAGACGACGCTAAGTAAGCATGAGGTATTCACCAATGCTTCTTACGACATCTCTTACAGAAACTACGCAAAATATTGTCTTTTGATTCGTTACTACATCCATCAATCAAATCTATGCTGGCTATGCATTGGCTAGGCATTGACTGGCTTATCCAACTAAGGACCGGCGAGTTTGACTGACAGATGTATCACCCAGTGACGAGCTCCCTTTCTATTTATGTGTCCTAGTCAGCTTTTGATTGAAGGAGAGAGACCTGGGAGGGTTTAATATGACCGGAACAGTCCACAGTACAGGGGAGATTGTCAAAATAATGATTATAATCGCTATTTCATTGAAAATGGACATGATTGATTACTCTTAACGCAAAGCGCTTATGCAAACAACGGAGGATTTTTAGTTTTTTCCCCTTATTTTTCGTTGTTTTGGATTAAAAGTGGGATGCATTTTGAAGAGTGGACTCTTACACAGACATGTATGCTGTTGTTTCGTGGATTCGTCCGATCTGATCTGAACGTCAGGAGATGAAAGATGAGTACCGCGTTCATTATGCTAATGTTTAAATAGCCACTGCTTTAGCATTTAATTTAACCCTTTCCTCTCTGGTGTATTTATTGCAAAAACGAGTTCAGAACATGAATCTTGAGTGTTTTAGCTTTCAAATGATGCATAGTTTGTGATAGTTGATTGAACAGCTTGTATAAAACAAAAGTAATTATAAGTAGAGACACGCCCACTTGCGTCAGACGCCCCGCCCACGAACCGGTGCGGATTAAGAAGTTAATAAACTTTTTTTTTTTTTTGAGATGAGATGTGGTTTATGCTCTATTCTTGACATCCCAAAATTAAAAAAAGCTAATCTCTATAGAAAAACATTAGACCGATATTTTTTCTCCACAGTATGCTTTTCAGTTTAAAGACTCCAGATAATCAATAAGATCAATAATTAAGAGAACGATATCTCAAGAAGGAGTAAAGAAACTCTACCATCTGCTGCCTGCTTGACATTTGACTGCTCACAGTCCTGTCCTGCTAACAGTCCTCTCTCGTATGGCCGCTTCTAGGCAGAATCTTGTCTTCCCATGTGAACGTGACACGCAGCCTATTGAAAAACGGCAGGGCACTTGGCAAAAGACCAGGAAATGGAGGGACTCTTAAGTCTGTGGCCAAAGAACAGACAAGCAAAAGCCTGTTCTAACCCATACAACACTGTCTTTTTCTTTGCCACCAATGAAGATGGATAGCGTTTCAAAGGGATAGCTTTTCCAACAAAAAAAACAAAAAACAAATTCCCTTGTGAAAAAGAAGTGTGCTTACATTAAATGAGCACTTGTAGTGTTCTTTAAACATCAAAAATATGTTTTAAAAATACTGTATTATTTGCAGATAATCATTTTAAATCATTATGTTTTGATCATCTTTTGTGCTTTAAAGAAGTGCACTTAATTTGATATGTTGACTAACGTATACAATTTTAACTGTAGTGTGTTATTTGACATTACATTTAATATATTTTACATGTTCTAAATTGCAACTTCATCATAAAAATTCAATGTAATTACAAAACCCACTTAAAGATATGAAATATAAATACAGTACCGGTTTCAAATTTGACATTAAACTATATTTTAATTGAGCATAAATGCTTTTCAGTACTTTTCAAAGACAATAGAAGTAATAATGAAATTACGTATTGTCACAGTGTAATCATATCAGTAACCATAGTAACTAAAGAGTGGTGGGAAAAATCAAAGAAAAGAAACCAGGAAACTAATGATATACAAACTAAAAGTCCATGAAAATGAAACTAAGATAAAAACCTGTGAATATCTGTGACAGTACACCCCCTCCCAGAAGGCACGGCCTCGCGCCGTGGCATAGAGAAGGAGGTGGCTTAGGAGGAGGACGAGGAGATTGAGAAGGTATGGTAAGAGCAGGCAGATGAGACCCTGGAGGCGATGATTTTGGAAGGGTTCCTGGTGGTGATAATGGACAGAGTTGCTAGGTGGTAGAGACCCAGAGCACAGCACGGATGACAGAACATAGGAGGGAGGAGCCACAATGTCAACTTGGCAGACGACATCCGGGCAACGACTGACCACAATGAAGCCAATGTCAGGGGACCCCAGGGTGCAGAAACAGAGCCGATGGACTTAAGCCACACCACTGGCACTGTTGACCAAGGTGCAGCCGGAGCATCCAAGGTAAAGCCAGAGTGCCCGAGGAGTGAGGCAGAGCTGGTGGGGCCGAGGGCCTAGTCGGAGCTGGGGGGAAGGAGGAACCCGCTAAAAACGTAGGGGTGGAGAGACAGAGCACAGCGGGAGGCTCGTAAGTCCACACAGAATGACGACTTAGCAAGGTAGAGCCAGTGGGACGAAAGAAACCCAAGAAGCCGTAAAGCAGAGGTGGAGCCAAGGGTGAGAGGAGCCAAGGTGAAGCCGACAAGTCAACGGGCTATGGTTGAGCGAGGGTATCAGAGGCCGGAGCCGAGAGACCCCTCACTTCAGTGAAGCTGGTGATTGCACAACCTGAGGCTTCATAACAGCACAAGGCGTCAAAGAGGAAGACAAAGGGCTGCAGGAATTTTTTCGAGGTGAGGCTGGAGGAGTGTCTGTGCTCTCTGGTGAGGGTGAAAGAGGGAAGCTGGACGGGATCAATGATGAGAATTTAAAAGTCAATACAAGTCGACGATACAGTCTCAATGCTGGTTTGAAGAAGAAAAGAATGATTCACGTTGGGATAGGGTGGGAGGCAGTACCTCAGTGTTCCAATTTATCAGCCATTCCTCTTTTTCCAATTCCACCAGGTTTCCACCAGATTTCCCTCTGCATCACCTAATGGTTGGCGCTGTCATCACTTCATTGGCAAAGGCTTGTTTCAATAAAATTTAATAACAAATATGTTACTACACATTACCTACTTTCATGCGGTTCTATGCTGCACTCTCTTCTACCCTCAATACCCATGACTGAGGTGCACTTGAGCAAGGCACCTAACCCCCAATCGCTCCCAGGTGCCACAGTAAATAGCTGCCCACTGCTCTGGGTGTGTGTTCACTACTCCTGATGTTTGTGCATTCACTTGGATGGGTTAAATGCAGAGAACAAATTCTGAGTACCATTCTTGGCCTTCACATCACGTCATTCACTCGACATAGCAAAATCACCTACTCAACTGTTTTTTGAGGGCAGGTCAAAGCAGCCAGTAGGCGGGCATTATACATGGTGACTTAAGTCAGGGAAATATTGGCCAGACTACAAACAAGGCATTTCAGGCAATTGTTGTCTGTTGTAGCGATTAACTTCGGCATGGATTTTGTGCTCAGTAACTTAGTAGATAATTTTCATGTTCAAGCAGATGTTACACGCAAAATGTTCTCTTATGCATTGTCAATAGTGTAGCGATGCATGAAGCACAAAGTTCACTTCCAACTCAAGCAGCTCTATTTATTTAAACAAGGCAGATTTGTACGGTGGCCCAGTAGTGCACAACACAAGGAAATTTAAAAAGCATATATAAGTTTACAACAAAATATAGCCACAACACAACGAAAAAGCCACAAAAGAAAGAAATTAAGCCACAACACGATTTCTTTCTTTTGTGGCTTTTTCATTGTGTTGTGGCTTAATTTCTTTCTTTTGTGGCTTTTTCATTAAGCCAAAACACAATGGAATCAAGCCACAACACAATGGAAATGCTCCCGACCACGAGGGGGCTCTCGGAGAGTGGTAAAGTTAGTTTTCCTATCCATTTTTCTATAGATTCACCAGCCGTACAAAGATATAAACACAATTTTAAGTGTGTAACCATTGTATATCGACATATACATTCAAAATCACCTACATGCATTATAGCTGCCTATTTATACTCAAGAACGTTTTTACTCTCTATCACAGTGCATGATGCGTAAGGGAACGTCTGCCAATTCCACCGAGTGGTGGTTCACAGTGTTGTGCATTACTTAGTCAGTTTTACCAATACAACCAAGTTGTGGAATTTTAAAATGTCTGTTTTTAAATGTTAAAAGTAATTTAATGAATACAAATTATATGTTTAATCTACATGGTGGAATTGGCAGACGTTCACTTGGGCATCGTGCGCCGTGGTAGCAGGTAAAAGCACTCACACGTATAAGTTAATCTATAGAGCAATGGCAAGGAAAACTTCCATTTCCATTGTCTTGTGGCTTGATTTCGTTGTGTTGTGGTTTGATTTTGTTGTGTTGTGGCTTGATTGTGTTGTGGCTTGATTTAATTGTGTTGTGAACTTATGTTTGCTTTGTAAATTTCGTTGTGTTGTGCACTACTGGGCCACTGATTTGCATGTTAAAAGCAAAAGCAAAAAAAAAAAAAAAAAAAACACTTCCTATGTGAATTCTGTATGGAGAAATTGTTTACCTCTTCAAATTTCAGACTGTGTGGACTCCCATTGAAATAACTCAAGATCAAATGGAGTTTGTGTCCATCAATAGAACAGCAAAATTTGAGGCAAAGTGCATTGCATCACATTTTCATCAACTTACAGGCTAAGTTTACTGTAGCTATGTGGGCGCTTAGTTTTTTATTTTTTTGTAATTTTGCCTAAATCCCATGTTATAAAAGATGAAGTGTTACACACAGGCTATTTAAGACAGGCTAGTATTCGACAACAAATGCTAGACTAAGACACTCTTCAAGACAACTGTGTGTGTGGGGGGGGGGGGGGGGGGGGCAGCCAAGATGGTAACGGCCAGCTCGTCTCTACTTTATACTTCAAAACTGTTCTCCAGAATCCTATTGGTGACGTAACAGATGCAACTTCCATATTTTTTTTTTACTGTCTATGTTTATGAGGTTTGACTGACAGTTGGGGATCCAATGGAGTTACAAGATTTAGTCACAAGCATTTAATACTTTTCGTTGGTTAAATATTTCCAAACCCAACAGGCAGACATGAAGGGAGACCAATAGTAATGATTTCTTTAAAAATTATTATACTATTCCATAATTTATTAAAATTATTAAGTATTTCAGAGAGATTTGTAATATCTCAAAATATGCAATGCCTGCGGGTTGTTCAAGAGTCTTTTAATGTCTTTTCAGGTTGATCTGACACATTTGAAGCAGCTACACTGACCCTTCCTGGTAATTATCTGCTGAGTCATTAAGAAGAGCTGGGGTGAAGGCAGATGTCACAATCTATGGCTCGATGTGTCATCCGGCTTTTGTAAATCTAAATATAAATTCACAGAGGGGAGAGAACAGCCCGCATCATCTGCTTCATTATGGTGGAGATTCACAATATTACAGAGGATTCGAGTGGAGCGGAGCTGGTCACCACCCACTCCTGTTAGCTGCCACCCACCCACCTACACACACACGCATGCTCGGTTTCGTTATCTTTGTGGGGACTCTCCAAAGGCATAATTTTAAAAATTTTCCTGTATATTATAACTTTCTGCATTTTTACATTTTCAAAAAAACATAATTTATTATGTTTATTCCATTTCCTTCATGGGGACCGCTGATTGTTCCCCACAATGTAGGTGATCTCAGGTTATCCTTGTTGGTCCCGTTAACATAATATAAACCACACACACACACAAACACACACACAAGCATATGCTTAATTATTATCAAATGGCAAACCGGCTGTTGAAGTGACTATACATACACACACACACACAAATAATCCATGATCTGCTGTGAATCCAAAAACACCAGCACCATTCTGAGGAATGTGCTGAACTAAAAGGGAAACACATGCACACAACACACACACACTCAAATATACACGCATACGCACCCTCGCACACGCACACACGGTCTCCATGGAAACAAGCGGGAGAGCGACCCGTCCCACTCTCTTCTATGGACTGATAGAGGAGGATGAGAAAGAGAGACGAAGAATAAAAGAGATGCAAAATACAGAGAGAGAACAGCAGATGCAGAAATAAAGCAGAGAAACATCTGCAAAGCACTTGTAAGGAATATTGCTTGAATCCAGGCTCAGTTTTTTCTGTAACAGAAAATATCACCACACAGTTCAGAGTGCTTGTGTGTGTGTGTGTATCTGGTATCCCCGACCAGAACTCAAAGCCAAACGCTGCCTTGACACCCAACAGCTGAAACGGTGGGAAACACTGCACTGCACCACAGTACTAATGTATACAGCATCCACAGGAAACCCCCTTTTGTGTGCACTGAATACTAATAACCATGATATGACTGGCCAGCACTGATGTATGACTAGTGTTCTCCAGTAAAACCGTGTCACATACTTTCCTTAGATGCTCTTATGAAGTTTCCTAGAAAGGAAACCTCTTACAAGCAGCCTCTTATACAGTGAATAAGAACAGTGGAGGTACCATGGCACAGTGAGAGAATCGCAAGGTAATATCATTATATACTGAATATTTAATAAACTTTGTGATTACCGTATTCATATGCCAGTCATGGCATTTGCAAAGTATACCAATCTATGTCAAAGAATGTCATGGTATTACCTGTACTTGGTTTTGCATTTATACACGAGCTATTATTTAAAGCAACGTAAATTGCTCTACTGTTTAAGCTTTATGCTCATAACTAAACATGTTAAACTTACTTAAAAATATTTTAAATATATTTATGAATAATTTTTTATAGAAATTATATATATATACATATATATTTTGTTGACGTGTGTTTCCGCTCAAGATCTGTGCTCTCGCGCCTCAAATTTGATTAGTACAAAAATATCAGAGCTGTGAATTAGACCTGAGGCCTGCATGAAGCTAGCTGAACAAAGTCTGATTTTCAGAGGAGGTTTGAAGTGGACAAAACCATACAAATCCAACCTGGTTTAGATCAAGGGCCTGTACCATGATGGTAGCTGAAAATTAGTTTCGAGTTGACAAAACCAAACTAATTCGATCAGGCTTGGTTGGTACCACGATGCTGATCGTCAACTTTTTCTGTCTGCTTGGAACCAGAGTTCTTGGAGCTTGTGCACATGAAAGTGTGACATCAGTAGCGAACAGCCAATCCCATGCCTGGAAACAAAGAGAAACTGCTAACAGTTCTCTCATCTGCCGGAGATTAAGACATTAAAGAATATTAAGTATATAAATGCATATAAAATGTATATGTATGTATATATATATATATATATATATATATATATATATATATATATATATATATATATATATATATATATATATATATATATATATATATATATATACATACACAGGTCCTTCTCAAAAAATTAGTATATGTGATAAAAGTTCATTATTTTCCATAATGTAATGATAAAAAATTTAACTTTCATATATTTTAGATTCATTGCACACCAACTGAAATATTTCAGGTCTTTTATTGTTTTAATACTGATGATTTTGGCATACAGCTCATGAAAACACAAAATTCCTATCTCAAAAAATATGCATATTTAATCCATCAAATAAAAGAAAAGTTTTTTTAATACAAAAAAGTCAACCTTCAAATAATAATGTTCAGTTATGCACTCAATATTTGGTCGGGAATCCTTTTGCAGAAATGACTGCTTCAATGCGGCGTGGCATGGAGGCGATCAGCCTGTGGCACTGCTGAGGTGTTATGGAGGCCCAGGATGCTTCGATAGCGGTCTTAAGCTCATCCAGAGTCTTGAGTCTTGCGTCTCTCAACTTTCTCTTCACAATATCCCACAGATTCTCTCTGGGGTTCAGGTCAGGAGAGTTGGCAGGCCAATTGAGCACAGTAATATTATGGTCAGTAAACCATTTACCAGTGGTTTTGGCACTGTGAGCAGGTGCCAGGTCGTGCTGAAAAACGAAATCTTCATCTCCATAAAGCTTTTCAGCAGATGGAAGCCTGAAGTGCTCCAAAATCTCCTGATAGCTAGCTGCATTGACCCTGCCCTTGATAAAACACAGTGGACCAACACCAGCAGCTGACATGGCACCCCAGACCATCACTGACTGTGGGTACTTGACACTGGACTTCAGGCATTTTGGCATTTCCTTCTCCCCAATCTTCGTTCAGACTCTGGCACCTTGATTTCCGAATGACATGCAAAATTTGCTTTCATCTGAAAAAAGTACTTTGGACCACTGAGCAACAGTCCAGTGCTGCTTCTCTGTAGCCCAAAAGTGGCTTGACCTGGGGAATGCGGCACCTGTAGCCCATTTCCTGCACACGCCTGAGCACGGTGGCTCTGGATGTTTCTACTCCAGACTCAGTCCACTGCTTCCACAGGTCCCCCAAGGTCTGGAATCGGCCCCTTCTCCACAATCTTCCTCAGGGTCCAGTCACCTCTTCTCGTTGTGCAGCGTTTTTTGCCACACTTTTTCCTTCCCACAGACTTCCCACTGAGGTGCCTTGATACAGCACTCTGGGAACAGCCTGTTCATTTAGAAATTTCTTTCTGTGTCTTATCCTCTTGCTTGAGGGTGTCAATGATGGGCTTCTGGACCGGGTGGGGTCGATGGTCTTACCCATGATTGTGGTTTTGAGTAATAAAACAGGCTGAGAGTTTTTAAAAGCCTCAGGAATCTTTCGCAGGGGTTTAGAGTTAATTAGTTGATTCAGATGATTAGATTAATAGCTCGTTTAGAGAACCTTTTCATGATATGCGAGACATCATTCACTACCCTGCTCCTCATTCATTTTTTAAAGTTAGACATCAACCTTCTTAGCATTGCTCAATCAATCCATTTTAAACAATATAACAAGAAAAAAATAATATAATTATAATTGAATGCCTGTTTTTTTACTAGTTTTTTGTCAAGATTGTATAGGGTCGCTAACGACCTGAGGTGTGTAGGATTGTACGTATATATTTTTTGCAGAATGATAAATTAATCTATAATGACGAAATAGGGCGCAATTCACCTTTATTATCTCTGAAACGCAATGATGAAGTGACGTTTCACTCATAGTTACCTCTGACAGAAAACGAAACAATAATAATAATCTGCAAAACTTGAAATGGCTTAGTGATTTACTGCAGAGAGCAAATACTAAACACAATCAAATATTAGTGTCACTGTCTCTTGATGATGGATGTGGTCAAGAAGCTATCAGTGATCAAAATATTTATTTTGAAGACGTTTAAAATGAGTTTGGAGAATATGCGTGAGATCGCGAATATGAGGCAGATGCTGAATGTACTGGTAAACGAACTCTGACGAGGACAGATGATGATGGTATTAAACATCTGCTCACAGTGAACCCTTCCAAGCTCCAAAAGGTAACAAAATAGGTTTTATTTTATTCTTCTGTAAGTGTTACTCTAACATCAGAAGTTTTATATATTATCGTGACAGGTAGAGGTCTATCCATGTTAAATATAGATCCGGGTCGCTAACGACACGAATATGTAAGAATGTTTGGCAAAACAGTCATGCATTTAAGGGATATATATATATATATATATATATATATATATATATATATATATATATATATATATATATATATATATATATATATATATATATATATATATATATATATATATATATATATATATGCTTTATATATGCTTTAATTATGCTGCATACTAGGGCTGAACGGTATTCTGTTTTAACATCGACATCGCGATGTGGATGTCGGAAGCCTTACAAAAATGCTTATTATATATATATATATATATATATATATATATATATATATATATATATATATATATATATATATATATATATATATATATATATATATATATATACAGTCTTGTTCAAAATAATAGCAGTACAATGTGACTAACCAGAATAATCAAGGTTTTTCGTATATTTTTTTATTGCTACGTGGCAAACAAGTTACCAGTAGGTTCAGTAGATTCTCAGAAAACAAATGAGACCCAGCATACATGATATGCACGCTCTTAAGGCTGTGCAATTGGGCAATTAGTTGAATTAGTTGAAAGGGGTGTGTTCAAAAAAATAGCAGTGTGGCATTCAATCACTGAGGTCATCAATTTTGTGAAGAAACAGGTGTGAATCAGGTGGCCCCTATTTAAGGATGAAGCCAACACTTGTTGAACATGCATTTGAAAGCTGAGGAAAATGGGTCGTTCAAGACATTGTTCAGAAGAACAGCGTACTTTGATTAAAAAGTTGATTAGAGAGGGGAAAACCTATAAAGAGGTGCAAAAAATGATAGGCTGTTCAGCTAAAATGATCTCCAATGCCTTAAAATGGAGCGCAAAACCAGAGAGACGTGGAAGAAAACGGAAGACAACCATCAAAATGGATAGAAGAATAACCAGAATGGCAAAGGCTCAGCCAATGATCACCTCACAGTCTGGAGTTACCTGTAAGTACTGTGACAGTTAGAAGACGTCTGTGTGAAGCTAATCTATTTTCAAGAATCCCCCGCAAAGTCCCTCTGTTTAAAAAAAAAGGCATGTGCAGAAGAGGTTACAATTTGCCAAAGAACACATCAACTGGCCTAAAGAGAAATGGAGGAACATTTTGTGGACTGATGAGAGTAAAATTGTTCTTTTTGGGTCCAAGGGCCACAGGCAGTTTGTGAGACGACCCCAAACTCTGAATTCAAGCCACAGTACACAGTGAAGACAGTGAAGCAAGGAGGTGCAAGCATCATGATCTGGGCATGTTTCTCCTACTATGGTGTTGGGCCTATTTATCGCATACCAGGGATCATGGATCAGTTTGCATATGTTAAAATACTTGAAGAGGTCATGTTGCCCTATGCTGAAGAGGACATGCCCTTGAAACGGTTGTTTCAACAAGACAATGACCCAAAACACACTAGTAAACGGGCAAAGTCTTGGTTCCAAACAAACAAAATTAATGTTATGGAGTGGCCAGCCCAATCTCCAGACCTTAATCCAATTGAGAACTTGTGGGGTGATATCAAAAATGCTGTTTCTGAAGCAAAACCAAGAAATGTGAATGAATTGTGGAATGTTGTTAAAGAATCATGGAGTGGAATAACAGCTGAGAGGTGCCACAAGTTGGTTGACTCCATGCCACACAGATGTCAAGCAGTTTTAAAAAACTGTGGTCATACAACTAAATATTAGTTTAGTGATTCACAGCATTGCTAAATCCCAGAAAAAAAAATTTTTGTACAAAATAGTTTTGAGTTTGTACAGTCAAAGGTAGACACTGCTATTTTTTTGAACACACCCCTTTCAACTAATTGCCCAATTAGACAGCCTTAAGAGCGTGCATATCATGAATGCTGGGTCTTGTTTGTTTTCTGACAATCTACTGAACCTACTGGTAACTTGTTTGCCACGTAGCAATAAAAAAATATACTAAAAACCTTGATTATTCTGGTTAGTCACATTGTACTGCTATTATTTTGAACAAGACTGTATATATATATATATATATATATATATATATATATATATATATATATATATATATATATATATATATATATATATATATATATATATATATATATATACACTCACCTAAAGGATTATTAGGAACACCTGTTCAATTTCTCATTAATGCAATTATCTAATCAACCAGTCACATGGCAGTTGCTTCAATGCATTTAGGGGTGTGGTCCTGGTCAAGACAATCTCCTGAACTCTAAACTGAATATCAGAATGGGAAAGAAAGGCGATTTAAGGAATTTTGAGCGTGGCATGGTTGTTGGTGCCAGACGGGCCGGTCTAAGTATTTCACAATCTGCTCAGTTACTGGAATTTACACACACAACCATTTCTAGGGTTTACAAAGAATTGTGTGAAAAGGGAAAAACATCCAGTATGCAGTCCTGCAGGGCGAAAATGCCTTGTTGATGCTTGAGGTCAGAGGAGAATGGGCCGACTGATTCAAGCTGATAGAAGAGCAACTTTGACTAAAATAACCACTCATTACAACCGAGGTATGCAGCAAAGCATTTGTGAAGCCACAACACGCACAACCTTGAGAACAGCAGAAGACCCCACCGGGTACCACTCATCTCCACTCCAAATAGGAAAAAGAGGCTACAATTTGCAGGAGCTCACCAAAATTGGACAGTTGAAGACTGGAAAAATGTTGCCCGGTCTTATGAGTCTAGATATCTGTTGAGACATTCAGATGGTAGAGTCAGAATTTTGCGTAAACAGAATGAGAACATGGATCCATCATGCCTTGTTAACACTGTGCAGACTGGTGGTGGTTGTGTAATGGTGTGGGGGATGTTTTCTAGGCACACTTTAGGCCCCTTAGTGCCAATTGGGTATCATTTAAATGCCACGGCCTACCTGAGCATTGATTCTGACCATGTCCATCACTTTATGACAACCATGTACACATCCTCTGATGGCTACTTCTAGCAGGACAATGCACCATGTCACAAAGCTTGAATCATTTCAAATTGGTTTTCTGAACATGACAATGAGTTCACTGTACTAAAATGGCCCCCAGTCACCAGATCTCAACCCAATAGAGCATCTTTGGGATGTGGTGGAACGGGAGCTTTGTGCCCTTGAAATCTCCATCAACTGCAAGATACTATCTTATCAATATGGGCCAACATTTCTAAAGAATGCTTTCAGCACGTTGTTGAAACAATGGCACAAAGAATTAAGGCAGTTCTGAAGGCGAAAGGGGGTCAAACACAGTATTAGTATGCTGTTCCTAATATATATATATATATATATATATATATATATATATATATATATATATATATATATATATATATATATATATATATATATATATACAAAGGTTTTAACATGTAAGCTCACATGTAATCATTTTTAAAGCATATTTATATTACATATTATCTCTATATATTTATTAATTCCTAGATTTAAATCTAAATTTAATTGTTAAACTAAAATGTATTGTGTAATTGATTAAGCATATAATAATTAAATAAATAATATATCAATCATATAAAATAATTATAATAAACAATCATCGCTAAAAGCCAGACGATTTTGTCTTAAAAAATCTGTTACTATGTAGTGACCTTTCATTTAGCACAAGAGAAAAAGGGAGAGTGACTTTATTTCATCAGTGATGTGTCACTTTGCTCGCAGTTGATTGGTTCAATTTCAGGTTGAGATCTTTTACCCAGAACATAACCTGTCAGCAGCAGCAAGTTAGCCGTGGAGCCCAAGTTACTATGGCGATGAACACCGCTAAAAGCCAAGCCACTTTCATGGTGCCTAAAACCCAGGGTTGGCACAACCAAAACTGAAACACAGGATACACACCAAAACCGGCTACATGGTATAGGCCCCTGGTTCATTGTGCTCACAAAGCTCGGTATAATCATTCTCTGTCAACTCAAGGTTTGATCCAGAGTTTGTGATTAACTTTAAAGCCTGAAAGTGTGACAGTGAACAGCCATTCACACGGAACATGGAGAGTGTTAGTCAATTCACTTCAATTTCTTCTATAATATACAAGAAAATATTTAAAACAACTTCACAGTGTCCATACTACATCATGAAAGTCAATTAGTTCCAATGTTGTTTAGACCCCACTGTTCTCCAATTATCTTATTTTGAGTTTCACAGAAATAGAGATGCATTTGAACAGCACATCTTTAAGTCTAATTTTAGTTATTTAACCCAACACTGTCATGGTACATGTCCTAAAAATCACTGTATTACCAGGGTACGCATGGTGTTACTATGGCATGTAAATAATAAAAATAACAAAAATAACAAAAATTAATTAAAAAACGTGACACTCCCATGTTCCAAAAAAATAAAAAATACAGATAGATTGCATTACAGTACATGTTCAAAATGGTAACATGGTAAAAAAAAAAAGGGTATATATTAAATGTGACAAAATGGCATTACCAGGGAACATGTTGAAAAAAACATGGTAATATGTGGTACTTTTTGTTATTGGCAGTCTACGTGTTTGTACACTTTCACTAGGTATGTGTTCTTAGTATGTATAGTGTGTGTACGTGTTCATTGAGTTTTAATATTGCCAGCATCATACACAAAGAGTCATGCAGGTGAGAACATTGTGTTTCCGGCTGGTCTGATTCGTGATCGAGTATGTGCTTGAGATTCTGAACACTCTCTGTTAGCAAAGAACAGGTCCGGTGCAATACACACAGAGTCTCCGGTCTATGAATGCTTCTCGTATGAGTTACGCAATGACAGAGGTAGAGCGACAATATTTACACAGTCTTGCTCACTTGAACACAAATCTCATTCACGCTAGCACACACAGTCACACACACACACACACACACACACACACACACACACACACACACACACACACACACACACACACACACACACACACACACACACACACACACAAGTGTGTGAGAGGTGCTGATGGCTGTCAGATGCTCAGCCCCTGCAGTGTAGAGAGTTTCGAGTGAGCTGCAGACGCAGCAGACGCTTGGCTCAGTGTGTAACAGAGCAGCCAAGGGAAAAAGACAGAGAGCGATCGAGTGAGCGAGGAAATGAGAAGGATGAATCTTCATCAGTCAACCTGAGCGACATGGTTCCACATGACTTCTAGTACCGGCAAGCCTGGACTGAGAACTGACTGTAGACAACCTCTAGTCCGCCTCCTAACGTGCCACAAGCAAACGCACGGGAACTCAATGTGCTTCGTGTAACTGTTGGCATGTCCTCGCGTGAAGGATGCCCTGCCGTCAGGCAGCAGAGCAGAAAATCACATCTCTCCTCTTGGAGAAGGTTACAATATTGCTAGGCAACATTCCTCTCTTTCTGGCCTCTCCAGTTCAGAGAAGTACAACCTGCGCCTGCCACACTAGAGCAGATGTTAATGTCTTCATTGAATTAAAAGATCACACGGTAACAGCATTGAAACCTAAGTCATGGACACCTGTACCCGAATCCTGCACGCGCAGAAATGCGCACACTAGATATAAACCTACGGCAGTTTAAGAATCAAACTGAAAAACGACATTCAGGATTAAGTCTGACACATTCCCCAACGCCAAATCATCAGAACAGCTTCATCCATTTCTCAGAGCAACTGGTTCTTCAGTGATACAGACTTGTTCTGATTAGACTTACCTCTGTGCAGGAAGCATCACATACAAGTCTTCTTCAAACCATCCCAGAAAACCAAAGGACAGTTATGAGAGAGAGAGAGAGAACCAGGGAGGGAAAAAAAAAAAATCACACAGCCTGATAGTCCAAAAAAAACAGCTAATCTCTGTCTTTTCCCGTTTTTCCGTTCCCCCTCTCTCTGCCTCTCTGCTGTCTCTCTTTCCCGTCGCCTCCCCAAGAGCAGAGGAGTGGAGAGGAGAGGAGCCGATCTCCCCAGCGCTGGTGTTAAGCTGTGCGTTTAGAGCTCCTCTGCAGCGATCTCGGCATCTTCCACGGACCCCACTGGTACACAGCAAAACATGGAACTAGATACCGGATTCAGGATTCTTGATTGCCTCTGGCCCCTGCTCACTCAGGAATACTAATCGGTATTCTTCTTATTTTATCTTTATTATTTGCCATTCTATTCTGTTCTCGAATGTAAATGTCAAAACCATGCCTCATATACAGTCGAGGGGGTGGGCAAGTGGGAGTGTGTGATCAATCCTGTTAAAAAAGGAATCCTCTTTCTCTTATGATGAGGATGATGATGGTGATGATGTCACGGTTTCATTTTTTCATTTCTGCATCATTGTCATCACAGATGGAAGAGGACGCAACCTGAGATGGCCGCATTAGGATGCCTGTAATTTCCCTTTGGGAAACACATTAGAGCACAGGAGAGATGCTAATCGCTAGGTTGTTAACAATTACAACGTGTTTTGTCTCGACAACCTTATTGTCGGGTCTAATTTTAAAACAGAATAGTTGATTGCAGTGTCTGGTGCTAATATGAGACCAGGCTAGCTTAGCATTGAACTTCTGTACTCTCTTCAATTATACTGCCAAATACGATCAAACCATTGTTAGTTCTTTTGAGTCACGTAGGTGTTTTTCCCCACTATCATTTGGTGTGCAGCACGTATGTAATGTTAAATATTATATGATGCTTTATTAACAAAGTTTGTTTAGATGTTTGTTCAGCATGTTCAGATAATCTATCCAATTAGCCGACTCACCTCTGTCCAACAGCAGTTTTCCAGCATCCCTCCACCAACCCAACTCCTTACTCTTACCTATTCCTTTCTCAATCAGAGATAAATCCTTTTTATATGAAACTGATTATGTTGGGTGTAGTATGTATTGCTCTATCGCATTTGAAAAACATACCACCTACCCAAACTATTTATTGTTAGTGTTAACAAAAGAAAACATATAGATAAAAATTCATTTGCTGTCACAACCAGGTAGAGCCCTGCGCAGGACTGTTTTTTTCATCCCAATCCCGCCCGCACCAGCCGAATTTCTGACCATTACCACCCGCTCCCGCAACGTATGTGTTACACTCCCGCCCACTCCCGCAATATGTATGTCCACTCCCGCCCGCACCCGCAAAACTCAGAGAATTTATTCCCGCACAACAATAGAGATGCATTGATTTTATGTGTTCTCCCGTCCTGCAGAAAAGAAAAAAAACACGTAGGCCTATTTGTATTGATATTATTAAAGAGATTCATGGGGTTGTTTGTTTCGTTTCCCTGGCCTGCATGTAAAAAAAAAACACACAATGCATTCAAATTTAATTTTGTTTTTATCAAAAACTTTGCACATAAAAATGGACTGCTTTGCAAAAAAAAAAAAAAAAAATGTATATATATATATATATATATATATATATATATATATATATATATATATATATATATATATATATTTATATTTATATATATATATATATATATATATATATATATATATATTTTTTTTTTTTTTTTTTTTGCAAAGCAGTCCATTTATATGTGCAAAGTTATATACTATACTATTTCATTAGGGTTAGGGTTTAGTTTAGGGTTACTTGGATGTAATTATGCATAATTTACTGTCTTTACTATAGTAAGATATGTAAGCTGTGTAAAATAAAGTGTTACCCAATTTAACATCAGATTTTATTCAACGTGTTGTGTGACTGCAGCATATATGTAGCAGTTGTTATGTAAGGAATAGTGAATTGAATGAGGGATTTTGTACACAGTATATGCATGGATGAATAAAGTAAATTAATGCATGTGACTCTTATGTTGTCTGAGGGGTCTCATGAGTTCATGTTCTTGGCTTTCTTCATTACTATGGCAACCAATGTAAATATACTGGATATTGACTACAGTCTTAACAAATGGACTTGAATCATCACTTACGAAATCACAGCGCAGAGAATCAGTCCTTTAGAACTGATTAGAAAAACAAAGTGGAATAGGATGAATGCTTGGTACCATCCACTTCAAACACAAAGCAAAGAAACTTTGATTCTTATAGCCAATGACAGACAAATAATAGACATTTCAGTATTACAGAAAATGCATAGCAATAGACAGGGGCCCATTCAAATCAAAGGTGAGAGGTTTAAAAGATTAATTAAGGGCAATGGAATCCAACAATACCATCCATTTTAGAAGCTTATGAATATTTTACGCCCAAGTTGTAAAAAATATATTCTACTGCAGAGAGATTCACAAAGGGCATTTGGACTTTGGTGGATATGAACGCTTACATGAGTCCTTGACCATTTTACAAGGGTCTGTTGGCCTACATGCTTGAACAGAGAGAGATGCATGAGGAAACCAAAAATATGACAGGGTCCCGTTTATCACAAAGATTTCCAACAACTCCGGAGCGTTGTTAAATCCAAAAGTCAAAATGAATTGAAAAAAGACAGAACAACATATTTTTATCTAACAAAATATTCTTCTTCAATCCATATTTGTTGGCATTTAGACTTTCAAAAACAAAATCTTTGCTCTCCCGCTAGCAACACAAAGTGAGGCTTGCACTTTGGGGCTTTGTCTAGTACCTCTTACACAATTATATATTTTACAAAAGATTGTAATATGTAGACCGCGTCCGTTTGGTGCTCGGTGCTCCATTTAATCCATGATGTTTGATTTTATTCAAATTGGGCATTTTGACACTTTTTACACTTTTTAGACACATAAAATACGATGATTTTGAAAGACATATAAAGCTTAGTTCTAAAACCTCATTAGAAGCTTCGAATGTAAATATGATATGACAAAAAAGACTTTTGGTGCAGTCTAGTCCAAACGGTCAGAACAATTGCTATGGCCATTCTAGTAGTTATAGAATTCCGGTAGTCCTAATGGTAAAGAGATAGTTCCTCCAAAATGAAATTGTGATGTTCATCTGCTTACCCCCAGGGCATCCAAGATATAGGTAGGGTTGGGCATCGAGAACCGGTTCTAACTTCAAAACGTTTAAAAAATAACAATGCCATTGGAATCATTGGTTTTCGATTCTGATTCTGAAGTTTTGGTTTCCATGGCCACCTGATTTCCGGAAGTGCTTTCCATACCCACTTGTTATTGCAGCCATGGAGCACAGTAAGCGGCGCTCTAAAGTGTGGATTTATTTAACTTTTTAAAAGCCTGGGTCGGCACAGTGCAACTAGTGTTGTCAAAAATATTGATACTGAAATATCTGAAAAGATACGATACTCAGTTTCTACAGTATCGATGTCAGCTGCGCTCTCTCCTCTTCTCTCTGACCGAAAGCGAGTTGCACACACATATTCTCATTCAGCCCGGTTAACCTCTGAACATAGCGAACGCGCGTTCTGCTGGATTTTTCCTCATGACAGCGTGTTAGTGTGTGATCAGTCTGAATTTTGCGCGGGATTGCACATAATTCTACTAATCCCTGCAGATTTCGCGCTCACATCTGAAGCACACACATATACCGTAATAAAGTCGCCTCTGACATACAAGTGCAAACATTTGCGTCTTTTCCCAGCTTATTATTGGTCAATACATTTAAAAAAAATGCATAAACAGTTGTAAACAGTTCAGGAACAATGAGTAACAGGAACAGTGTTTAGGATCCATGCGTGCTGTAGGTCTTAAAGGGACAGCAGTCATTTGTTATTCAAACTACAAAAAGACAAACGATCACACTGCTCTTGAATGATCAACTTGTGTAACTTTAATGGTTTCATCTGTAGGCTATTTAATTTCTTACAAAGAACATTATCCAATATTATTTTAAATGTAATTACTTTGGGGTTTTTTAATTCAGTTTCTTACCTGAATGTTATACCTACCTGAAAAAATTAAGCAGTCTATTTCTATTCTATTGTATTTATTTGTTCTTATTTTATTACTGTTTACTCATCTTTTTAAATTCAATTTACCATTCAAAATCAAGCTTTCTTGGGCTGTGTGTAAGCTATTGCAACACAATTACCCTGTTAGCTGCTTAAAGCTACACTGTGTAACTTTTTTAGTTTATTCTTAGCTAAAAACACTCAGTTCTTTTAAAAATATATGTGCTCATTAATGTATATTTACTTCTTTCAAGTAATAAAGTATTCTTGTAAGTTTATAATATGCCATTGAAAATACATACGGGTGAGGGGTTTGAATGCTGGTTGCCATGTTGCCCCTCCATCTTGAAAGTACATTAGCCAAAGAGGGACATACCCGTAAATTCAAGCTTCGCCTTTCGTGTTTTAACACTCAATGGCACCGTGTCGAATGTAAAGAGGGGGCTTGCCATGTTAATCTTGGTCTAAATCGGCCACCGTAGGAGTTAAAACGAAATCAGAATTGAGAGGAACAGAAACTATTATTCACTGGATGGTCATATACCTTTACACCGCTAGATGGGGGGAAAATATCACACAGTGTAGCTTTAAAAGCTTTATTATATAAAATGATCTTTTCAGAAGAAATGTTTAATTGCCTAGACTTTCAATAGACGGAGACCTATATTACTATAGGTAGACATGATCAGCTAACAGTCAGCTGATACGAGCTTGACTGATTTGACTTGACCTGCCAGAACTAACGCTATATGCTTGATTTTTGTGCTTGAGTTTGGAATTTATTTCTGCTAGGTTTATATTTTATGTGCGTTATATTTTACGTCACTGTGCTCACACTGTAATTCACACTAGCACACTTTTTATGCGATTGTGCAATTTTTTCCATTATTTAATGGCATAAAAGGCAACACTTTTGAATCATTGCTTGAATTAGTACGAATGAGAAACAAATTGCCTATATTGTTGAAAATTTACGAGGAAAGTCAAATGATGAGTTACCAGTGTAAGCCTATGTGCTGTGTCTTCTAAATGTTTCTTGACAAACACTCATAGCATAAACAATGACTTTTCACATGAAGAAAGTCTGCAGTTCGGTTAAATATAACCTTAGATCAAGGCTCGGCGGTTTGCTTTAAATGAAAAAAAGCCACTTGTTTGAACCGAGAGACTGGTGCCGAGTCCTGTCATAACACCTAAAGTTGAAACTCATTATCATCATTAAGCATCAGAGTGCGTTTACACTCCCATTGTGACAAATATATCATTAACACTCTTCATGAAGATCACAAAATGGCACATTATAAATGTTCAAATGCCCTTACGGTGCCACATTTTCTTTGTTTTACAATGTAACTATGACTGGTAGGGTGTGTGAGTGTTTGAGACATCTCATGACAGCCTCCCCTTCAACGTGATTCGCTTCATTTATTTAGAGGGCAGATCTTTCGAGCTGCTCATTATTTTGTTTCTGCATCCCATTTGAATAAGCTGAATATTAATCACAGCAGAGGGCAAAAAGAGGGCCTTATGGGTAACTACTTGCTGTTACCCTACACAGCTCAAGAACAAAACATTATTAGACTAATCATTTTGCTGTAGTGGAATTCCAATCGACTAATTAAAATTATTATTATGCTTCTCTCGAAAACACTTGATAATGATTGGTCAATTACAATATACTGCTTTCAAATATATCAGAGCTGCATGATATGGCTTAGTGTTATTATCAGATCACAATGGCAGTTTTGAAAGAAGTTTCTTCTGCTCATCAAGCCTGCATTTGTTTGATAAAAAAAAATACAGAAAAAAATGCAATATTGTGATATATTATTACAATTAAAAATAATTGGTTTTCAATTTATTATACTTAAAATGATCATTTATTTCTGTGATGCAAAGCTGAATTTTCAGTATCATTCCTCCAGTCTTCAGTGTCACATGATCCTTCAGAAATCATTCTAATATGATGATTCATTTTCAAATTTGGAAACAGTTCTGCTGCTTAACTCTTTCCCCGCCAGCGTTTAAAAAAAAAGTTGCCAGCCACCGCCAGGGTTTTTGACAATTTTCACCAAAATTTAATAGCCCATAGAATATTTTTTTAAATGAATATCTGAGCATGCAATATATCAAAATAAAGATCTGAGCCTCTTCTTTTAAACAAAAAAATAGTTTTATTCTAGCTTCATGCATTCCTTTTTTATCAACACCTGAATATGGGTAGGTTTCATAAAAAAAAGCAACATTTTGAACAAAAAGCTGAGAAAATCAACTTTTTGTGAAAGACTGTTTCCAGATCAGATTGGAGTAACGATCCTGAAAATTCAGCTTTGCATCACAGAAATAAATGATAATTTAAAGTATAATAAATTGAAAACCAAATATTTTAAATTGTAATAATATATCACAATATAAAAATTTTCGCAGTATGTGCTAAATTCAATAATGAATACGAAAGTGCTGCTAAATGAACAAAAGTGCAATAACACATGGTTTGCAAACACTTTAAACAAATAAGGTGCTTTTTACAGCAGTTTAAAATTAGTAACAGTTACAATATTTCTTGTAAATATCAACTTAAACATTAATTTAATCAAATTAAATTAAATTGGTGGTATACATATATTGATTACATATATTGAATATTCTCATCAGTGCTCTGTCAGCTTTTACATAGGCCTACTTAAATCTGCATATTTGTGATATTCACCCCAGGGCATTATTTAATTTTATAAAGGCCATTTTTTTTTAAAATCTTATTAAACGTATGCATCATCTTTCATGTTAAATTCTTACACTTGATTAATAAATTCAGTTATAATAGTAAAAACACTATAGGCTGTAACCAATCAAATTAAATAATTTAAACTGCAAAAACTACAGCTGCAATAAATAATGTTATAAGATTGAAGTTATAAAATATGCAATCATAATTTTAAACATAACCGCCAATAGGGGCAGCAAGTGATCGTCTTCATTAGTGAGTCATTGAGTCGTTTATTCAAATGATTCATTTAAAACGCTGAATCATTCAGAAACAAAACACCGCGCTGAGTGTTGCTTTCTTTTGGAACTATTTTCGTCGGTGAAATCATGGGTGAAATGGAACAAAAAAGGTTGTTTGGATCTAAAATTTAAGAAACTTAATATTAATTAGGCTACTTGTTTATTGAACTAGGCTACACCATTCATGCTACACAATTCACGATTGCAAAGTCGACTTGTGTTATTAACAATATCATGAATCCTAAATATCAACAACTACAAAAAACTCAGTTTTACCCCAGTATGTTTCTTCTGTGAGTTTATATTGCTGCTCAATTGTTTTGATTTCTCCACGAATGTTTCTCACAAATAGACAGGCAGCGTGAGCCTCAACGCGACTTGTTAACGTACCAGAGGCAGAGATACACTCATCAATCGCTGTTTACATTGAATATAATAAAAACAAAAACAAAATCGGAATCATTCTCGCGTTTCTGGTTATTTTTATATTTTATTTGTCCCATTTGTACCAGACAAAGAATGTCAAGCCCTTGGCTTAGGCTACAGACAGCACTGTATTCTCCTGTGACCAATGGTGTGTCTGTATGCGTATTCAGAGGTAGTGAGCAACGGCCTTTCAATATAATAAATAACTATGTTGATGCGCGATAAAATAATTGTCGCGTTAATTAATTAATGCGTTAACGCGAGAACGCGTTAACTTGCCCAGCCCTAATATTATATTATATATATATATATATATATATATATGTATATATATATATATAAGCCCAGAACTACACGGGAGGAGCTGGTCAATGACCTAGAGTTGGGACCACTGTTTCCAAGGTTACTGTTGGTAATACACTAAGACGTCATGGTTTGAAATCATGCATGGCACGGAAGGTTCCCCTGCTTAAACCAGCACATGTCCAGGCCCGTCTTAAGTTTGCCTAAGACCATTTGGATGATCCAGAGGAGTCATGGGTCAAAGTCATGTAGTCAGATGAGACCAAAATAGAACGTTTTGGTCATAATTCCACTAAACGTGTTTGGAGGAAGAAGAATGATGAGTACCATTCCAAGAACACCATCCCTACTGTGAAGCATCTCATAGATATATAGTCTGACAACAAAAACATTTTTGTTTCCCAGTGTAAAAATTCTAATTACAGATTATACAAATTATATATATATATATATATATATATATATATATATATATATATATATATATATATATATACACACAGTTAATTTTATACAGATACAAATTGCATAAATGTAATTGATTGTAGATCTTGCTTAAATATTGGTTGACGCCTGCCTGTGATTGGTTAATCTGTCTGATTAGGCCCTTTCTACCCCTATTGAGTGTGTCCAATTGAAGATTCTCTGCATGAAAATGCATTACTAAAGAACTATGAATTTACATCAGGCAAAATGTATGATTCACCACCCATGGTTTGGTTCTCATATCTAACAATGTTGCCATGAGACTTTTTTGCTGTTTACAGAGCCCAGGGATTTTACAGAGACAGGTGTGATTTCTCAGGACGCCTGTTTCAGTGATGTCTGACAGGTAATAGGGACATATTAGGCAAAGGCTGTTTGCACTCTGTTGCCTTTCAATTAAATAGAAAGTAAAGACAAAAAACAATGGTAAGACGAGTGGGGGTTGGTCGAAAATTTCACAAGCCAAATTCACACTCTCACAGTCAAAAATGTAAGGCCACTTCTCTGACAGACATGTTGCCATTTTTTGTTGATTTGTCTGGTGCAAATAGCTGTGCTGTGTACCCCAAATAATGATTTATAAAATATTGACTCAATTCTCCATGTTTTGCTTCAGTCAAAATTTGCACCAGAGTTGGCATTTTCATTAATTATTTCAAACTGTCTATTTCAGTGAACCTCAATGATTTATTTGCATCACCATTCTAAAATGTACTTATTTTCCTTTTTATTTTCCAGGCTTAAACATAACGTGATTTTAAGTTGCCATATTGCCCAGCCCTTGCATGTACAGTGTGGAGAGAAGCCAAATATCAGTGTGCAGCACCATATGACCATTAGTTAGCCACTAATAGCACCTGACCGACCTCTGGAAGAAAGCCAAGTGATAGCATACGGAGGGGAAATAAGTTTATTTTTATCCCAAAAAGGAAACACATGATGCAAAGATCATAGATCAACATGAGGGTGAGTAATTAATGACAGAATTTTCATTTTTGGGTGGACTATCTCTTTAAGAAAGATTTTGTTTGGGTGCAGTACCAAAAGTTTCCACTTGTGATTAGTTTCCCATTTAATTATATTATTATCATTATTTTAAGCGCAAACAGTACAAGAATGACTAACAAAAACGTAAAAAATATATATTAAGTAATTTAAAAATTAAAAATTAAATTTAAAAATAAAAATGTAAGTAATTTAAGTTTAAAAATAAAAAAAGTTGGAAAGAAGTAAAACATATAAAAAAAAAAAAAAAACTAAACATTTTTGGTCAAAAATGACCAAAAGCACCAGAATGTGAAGCTACAAAAAAAGCTTTAATCTGGGCACTCTATATCCCATTAGTCAAACATCTGGCTACGCAAGACTTCAATATATTTCATCTTCAACTGAACACTGATAACATCACACAATTCCAGTTTCAGAGATCACAGCATGTTTGTCCTCCAAAGCCCATTTACCCATGGCTCACAGGTCTCCCCGCTGCAGGGGTTCAGGAATCCCCTCAGAAACACCTCAAACCAGCAGTCTTCCCGTCACTATGGGAACAGCTGAGAGATCCACTACAGGTGTCTCTTTTCGTCCCTGAACCCATTTAGTCCAGCCAATTGAATCTCTTGAAATGCATTTAAGGCTGACATTCACACCGAGCACCTCATTTGCTTTGCTCAAGGGGAAGCCCAATGGTTTCCTCTCGTGTCTCTGTATCTCTATGTGAATATTGTACAATAAGTAAAATTATACTTTAATTTTCCTGTTTATCACTGTAATGCTTTGAAACAATCTATGTTGTATAAAGCTCTAAATTAGGTAAAGGTGACTTGACTCTAATAGTCTCATTTGTTACAGAAAATGAAGTAGTTTTCTCACATTATATTTAAAGTTTGATTAAAACCTTTAACTTTAATTTAATTTTGCTTGAGCTTTTTATTATAACCAAGCCCAGCGAACGACTCTTTTCGGGAAGTGAAAGACCACCTCTGTAGAAAAAAAATCAATGCCTACTTCATCACTTCAACTTTGGCCCCGCCCACAGGAGTGTTAGTGAAATTATGTGGAGAGAACTAAGGACTGACACAGGATTATTGGACTAAAAATAACATTACCTTCCAAAGGATCCTAATGCTAGGAATGTGGTTATTAATTTTTAACTATGTGAATGTCTCATTTGAGCATTATTTATTTGTATTTGTATTTCACTTTGGATTCTTTGGTAAATCAGTCGCCATTTCGTCACATGCTTTGCAAACAGACTATGATATGGACTTGACAGTAAAGCCACAACATGTAAGTAACGGTAGGGCTGGGCGATGTGGCCAAAATTGCATATCCCGATATAGCTCATTTGATATCCCGATAACGATATACATAACGATATAGCAATTTTTCTGTTAATTCAGTTTATGAATAGTCTATACAAAATTGCAATGTGGAAATGCAGTTTGAAATGATATACAAAACAAATAAAGGTAGTATGGACTAAATTTTTATTTTATTTAGAACCTTTTTTTCAAGCAAGACTGTTGGTAAAGTTAACACCTGCCATTAAAATATTTCAAGATATAGCAGCAGCCAACTTTTAACAGTAACACCACCAAACTGAAAACCTCTGAGGTTTAAAGAGCATGGTACAGGGTGCAATTTTAAAGTGCAACAGCCACAAAATCAGCCTTAATATATTTTTTACAAAATCCAACAAGTGAAAAAAAAAACCTTTCAAGTTTGAATGGTAGCGGCAAACAAAAGTAATACAGGCCTGTTGTCATAGCCCCTAAAATAAATGTTGGTTATAAAATACTACACACTGAGCCTTTTAAGTTTAAAGTGCAGCAGCCACAAAATCAGCCTCAATATAATTTTACAAAATCCAACAAGTGAAAAAAAAACCTTTCAACTTTGAATGGTAAAAGCAAACAAAAATAATACAGGCCTACAGTCCAAGCCCCTAAAATAAATCTTGGTTACAAAATACTACACACGGAGCCTTTAAGTTTAAAGTGTAGCTGCACAATGATTAGAATATTTAAGAGGTAAACCAAAGTACTTCAAGTAGGATGGGTATGAGAACATAAAGATTTGCCAAATCTAAGGCTTCTACAGGTTGAGTGCAAGGAATACAAGCTGGTCAACTCTTGCTGGTTTCAGTGCTGACCTCTGGCATGACACAATGTTCCCACTTGCACTGAAAGCCCGCTCTGATGGGGAACTTGTGGCAGGGATACATAAATATTTCCTCGCAAGCTTGGCCACTAGGGAAAAAAAAATGTACCTCATTTCTCTTCCACTATTCCAGTGGTTCTGTGTCTGAACCTGCTTCCATTAGGATATAGAGGCTTAGCTCCTTTTCAATTGACTCTCTGTTTGAAAGTAAAGCCACTTGGCTTGGCTTTGCTGATGTTTTAAAGTAGTCAAACTCTTCTTTTTCTTCTTAGCAGGAACCTCCTCTTGCTCATCCTGACCTACGGCAGTCACTGATGGAGCTGATAGAGGGACTGCCTCTGTTTCTTCAGCCATCTTCCTCCAGTTTTGTTTATGTATTGCAGCGTGCATGGGCATGCCGTGGCGTGAGGTGCATCTTGACATAAAATTCCGCCGTAAACGCCTTATCGTGGTGTAAACGATAGAGCCTTATATAAAACGATAGACATTATCTATCGTCATCTCACCCAGCCCTAAGTAACGGGGTTAATTCTTATGCCTGATCTGTGACCAGTGATTTCTGATATGTAATGATTCATGTACAGTCAGATGTTCTTTGTCTATGTGTCAGTAAATCAAGCCAGTGACTAAACGGTCAACTTCACATTGTTTCTTATAGTAGGATGAAATGAATCTGTTATTTAAAGCTGCAGTCCGTAACTTTTTGCACTCTAGTGGTTAAGAAAAAAACTGCATGCATCTTGCAAGAACATTGCAGCCGGAGCTACTTCTCTCTGTTTATATCTATGGCGGATCACGCAGGGACTGTGCTCCTCCGCAGCGGTACCTACCAGTTCGACCTGAAATAGTCCCAATATAAATACTTATTATTAGTGTACCATAATGATTCAGGGTAAGACAAAAACACGGTTTGGAAAATGGATTCATGTTGTACATTCTCATTATATATTTTTTTGTAAATTACGGACAGCAGCTTTAAACTGTGATAAAACTGCATATTTTGTAATTGTATATATATATATATATATATATATATATATATATATATATATATATATATATATATATATATATATATATATATATATATATATATATATATCTCAAAGAATGTTCCCTTTACAATCGCTGGAGCTGTCAATCAAACAGTGAGAGTTTATCAGTGACTGAGTTCTGGATCTTGCCAAAACAATAAAACAATGCAGTTCATGACCCCTTTGATATTAACAAAAAATATTTATTTTCATAAAACATTTATATTATAAAGACCATACCCTATGCTTAATCAATGTATTTTCTAAAGATATAAGCCAACATGTAACTTATATGTTTTTTTAGAACTTAATTTTTTTACCATAAAAGCAACATCAGCTAAAATGTCCAAGTTTCATTTTTAATAAACTTATTTTAGTCAATGTTTAATATAGTTTGCATACTATAAATCAAGATAACAATGATCATTGTGATGTCTTTTTAAAATTTGCAACATATTTTCTGTAATGTAGTAAAAGAGGGGGGAAAAAGTACATTTAGCTAGTATCACATCAACAATCTCTCAAATGAAAATATTATTTAAACAACTGTTTCTTCAAAAAATTATATGGGAAATGTGGTTTAAACAAGTTTAAAATAGGATTTTCAATTAGTAAATACACTTTAAATAAATAAATGACATGGTCATTTCACTTTTTGCAGTGTCTGAAAATCAAATCAATAGTCCAACTATACAAATCTTTTTAAAGAAGATTTTAAATAAATATTAAGATTCAATTCCTTGTGAATCTGGGCCCTTAACAGCTATAGTCTGCTTGACAGTAACATCTCATAATCCAAAATTAACATCTCGTAAACCGACAAAAGAAAGGTCTTTCTGACAATGTTCAGGCTAAATATCCTCTGTTACTTTATGTCCCTAAAGGGGACTTAATGTTGGAATCTAATGAAAATTATTTTATAAACAAAAAAAGATTAATAAATAAGATTTATTTGCTATGATTAAGAACCTGATTTTTTAGCTTTAAAACATGAATCCATCCAGTCAGAGGATATAAAACTTCCCTGCTCTGATGATGTGGTGCAAGGGTGGGACAACCTGTCACTCACATGAGATCGATCAAAAGCAAAGCACAACTATACAAATTCCCCATAGACACAATTAACTCCCACACTTCATTTTTTTCTTGTTCGAGAAATTGTTTCACTCAGATAAAAGTCACAATAGAGAAGAAAAAAACGATCATTATATAATGTATGAAGGATTTCTCCAATCATTTAGGAGCCGTTTACACTACATCATTTAAATATATATATATATAAGGGATGCAACAATACAGTTAGTTCACGGTTCAATACATACCTCGGTTCCCTTTCAGTCGGTCACGTTCGACGTACGTCAGAACTGAACCGACGAATGGGATCTTACTTTAGAGACCAATCCTACTTCGAGCATCTAACAACGAGCCAATGAAATTTGGCATGCGATCACGCATTCCACGCTCCGCCCCGCAGCGCGGGTATAAATAGGAAGTGGAATGGTAGATCAGCGCTTTCTACTTCGGAGCCGAACAGTTTCATTTGCTGTTTCTACGAAGAGCTTTCTGACTACGAGTCAAATTCCTGTGAACGAGAGTTTGCCAGTGCGGGTGATACGGCGCGTCAGCGAGAGACCGTCCACATCAGTGACTGAGTGTACAAAGAGCTGTTGGTTCGCTGAGCGTTTCCTTACATTACACTACATTACAGTTGGTTCGCTGGGCGCTACACACATATCACTGAGAGCTCACGCAGGCTTGCACTATCGAACTGCGTGGAGCCGCGGTCATCTCCCTGAGTGCTTCAGCACTAAAAGAGCAACTTCCATTCACAAAAGAGCAACACGGTTTGACCCTGCGTCTTTTTCAAGATGTCATTCAAGCCGTGTGTTTCTGGGTGCGGTCGATTTCTGTCTCCGCTTGACGGACACGTTCGTTGTCTCTCGTGTCTGGGCGCACAGCACGCTGAGGCTGCGTTCGTGGATGAGACATGTTCCCATTGCGGGAATATGTCCATTGCAGTGTTGCGGTCCCGTCTCCAATACCTCAGAAGAGGTGGAACGCCATCGTCCATCCCCCGATCTAGTGGTCCTCCAGCTGCAAAGCAGAGGGCTACTACTTTGGCTGATGACCTTGGTGGGGACCTGAGGGTGTCGGTCAGGGTAAACCCGACGGGTCTCACGGCTCCTCGGGCCCCTCCCCCCTCCACTGTACCGGTGGAGCTTCCGGAAGGGCGCGCTGACCTCCCACGTGGAGCGCCAGTCGTCTCTTTTGGGGCTCCGGCGGAGGACCAGATGTCGGTTGCTGCATCGGGGGATGAGCTAATGGGTTCCGAGGATGAAGACTCGGCTGCGTTGCCCCCTTCGGGTGTGACAGCGTTGCCCGAGTCTGACCCGGAACTTACGGCTATGCTTGCCCGGGCCGCCGCAAGTGTCGGGCTTGAGTGGAACCCTCCACCACGTCCCGAACCTTCGCGGCTGGATGATTGGTTTCTCGGGACGGGTCGCGCTGGTTCTCAGCGTCCCGCCCCGGTGCCTTTCTTCCCGGAAGTGCATCAGGAGCTCACGAAGTCCTGGGTAGCGCCGTACAGCGTACGCCAGCGATCGACTGACTCCTCCATCCTCACCACTCTCGATGGTGGTGCAGCTAAGGGTTACGAGGGGATCCCTCCAGTCGAGCGGTCGGTTGCGATGCACCTGTGTCCTAAGACCGCTGCGGACTGGAGGCACGCCCCGCGTCTCCCCTCCCGGGCGTGTAAGTTCTCGTCCGGCTTGACGGGCAAGGCTTACGCAGCCTGCGGAGAAGCTGCATCAGCTTTGCATGCCATGGCGCTCCTGCAGGTCCACCAGGCCAAAGCGCTCATGGAACTGCACGAGGGTGGTTCCGACCAGGCAGTTATGCAGGAACTGCGAGCCGCGACGGACCTCGCCCTCCGGGCGACGAAAGTCACAGCCCGCTCCCTGGGTCGGGCGATGTCCACCTTGGTGGTCCAGGAACGCCACCTGTGGCTGAACCTGACAGACATGCGGGATTCGGACAAGGTTCGGTTTCTAAACGCCCCTGTCTGTCAGGCCGGCCTCTTCGGCGACGCCATCGAGGACTTTGCCCAGCAGTTCTCGGTGGCCAAGAAGCAGACGGAGGCCATCAAAAACATCCTGCCCCGGCGGCCCGCTGCTGCCTCCACCCAGCCGCCCGGGGCAGCCCCCCAGTCTGCTCGTCGCCGAGGGCGTCCTCCAGCGTCCGCCTCCGCCTCCGCCCCTGCCAAGCCCAAGCAGCAGCCTCCACCCGCGAAGCAGGGCGCCGGACGCAAGGGGGCCGCCCAACCCGTCCAAGGGCCCGCCAAACCTGCCGGCAAGCGTAAGGGGAAGCGGCCCTGAGACGGGCAGCCCAGGGAGAAGAGGAGCTGCTCTGAGGGAGATGATGTCCGCATCCCTCCCACCCCCCCGGAGGAGGACCGGGGGGGCAACACTGGTCACAACATCTCTGCCGCTGGCTCTCCGGAGTCCAGCGGTACCCACATTTTCACCAAAAGAGCAATTTCCTCTCTCTCTGGGCCCCAAGAGGGTCAGGTTGGCAGTGTGCGACGCCCACGGGCCTTGTCACTCCTCTCCTACCCTCCCGTCGCCAGGGGGCAGCTGTGTGGGCCTCGAGGACGCCCCCGGGCCTTCTCACCCACACACTGCCTCTCTCGTGAGCACTCAGTCAACACTCCGGGCCGCCCACGGGCCTTCCGGGTCGGGGCTGAGTGCTTCACTTCCCTGCCTCCGGGCAGTGGACAGCAGAGTGGGCTCCGAGGACGCCCCCGGGCCTTCTCACCCACTCTCTGTCCAAACCAGGAGTGCTCAGGCAACACTACGGGCCGCCTCCGGGCCTCCCGAGTCGGGCCAGAGTACTCCGCTTCGCTGCCCCACCCCGGGCACGTCTGTGGTGCCGTTGGTCCCGCTTGTACGGTCTCTGGGGGCCTGGCTAGGTCTCCCCAGGCCGTTTTGCTGGCTCATCCGTACCATCAGACTCGGCTACGCGATTCAGTTCGCACGCCGGCCACCCAAGTACAAGGGCATCCTCTTCACCTCCGTGCGAAGCAGCGATGCTCAAGTCTTGCGGTCAGAGATCGAGGTCCTACTGGCGAAGGACGCGATCGAGCCGGTTCCTCCAGCCGATATGAAGACGGGGTTTTACAGCCCCTACTTCATTGTGCCCAAGAAAGGGGGTGGGTTACGGCCAATCCTGGACCTGCGAGTTCTGAATCGGGCCCTGCACAAGCTCCCGTTCAGGATGTTGACGCAGAAACGCATTTTCCAATGCATCCGTCCCCAGGATTGGTTTGCGGCGATCGACCTGAAGGACGCGTACTTCCATGTGTCTATTCTCCCTCGACACAGACCGTTCCTACGCTTTGCGTTCGAGGGGAAAGCATATCAGTACAAGGTCCTGCCCTTCGGGCTGTCCCTGTCGCCCCGCGTCTTTACGAAGGTCGCGGAGGCAGCCATTGTTCCACTCAGAGAACGCGGCGTTCGGATTCTCAACTACCTCGACGATTGGCTGATCCTAGCCCAGTCGAAGGACCAGTTGTGCGAACACAGGGACCTGGTGCTCAGTCACCTCAGCCAGTTGGGCCTTCGGGTCAACCGAGAGAAGAGCAAACTCTGTCCCACACAGAGGATCTCTTATCTCGGTATGGAGCTGGACTCGGTCAACCGGACGGCGCGCCTCACCGAGGAGCGAGTCCAGTCGGTGTTGAACTGCTTGAATATGTTCAAGAGCAGGACAGCGGTCCCACTGAAATTCTTTCAGAGGCTCCTGGGGCATATGGCATCTGCAGCCGCGGTCACGCCGCTCGGATTGCTTCATATGAGACCGCTTCAACGCTGGCTCAATGGCCGAGTCCCGAGGTGGGCGTGGCAGAGCGGTCAGTACCAGGTCCCAGTGACTCCTTACTGCCGCCAAACCTTCAGCCCGTGGTCCAGCACTTCGTTTCTCCGGGCCGGGGTGCTTCTAGAACAAGTGTCCAGGCATGCTGTGCTATTCACGGATGCCTCTACCACAGGCTGGGGGGCCACGTACAACGGGCATGCAGTTGCTGGTCTGTGGACGGGGCCGCAATTGCATTGGCATATCAATTGCCTCGAGTTACTGGCAGTACATCTGGCACTCCGCCGCCTCAAGGGGCCGCTGCGTGGCAAGCATGTACTGGTCCGTACGGACAGCACCACGGCCGTTGCGTACATCAACCGTCAGGGTGGTCTACGCTCCCGTCGTCTGCTCCAACTCGCCCGCCACCTCCTCCTGTGGAGTCAGAAGCAGCTGAGGTCGCTTCGGGCCATTCATGTCCCTGGTGTGCTGAACCAGACAGCCGACGAGCTCTCTCGTCAGCCGACACCTCCGGGAGAGTGGCGACTCCACCCCCAGGCGGTCCAGCTGATATGGGACCAGTTCGGAGCCGCACAGGTCGACCTGTTTGCCTCTCCGGACTCGACCCATTGCCAGTGGTACTATTCCCTGACCGGGGGTACCCTCGGCACAGATGCACTGGCGCACAGCTGGCCCCGGGACCTACGCAAGTATGCGTTTCCCCCAGTGAGCCTTCTTGCACAGACTCTGTGCAAGGTCAGGGAGGACGAGGAGCAGGTCTTGTTAGTTGCGCCGTATTGGCCCAACCGGACCTGGTTCCCAGAACTCACACTCCTCGCGACAGCCCCTCCTTGGCCGATTCCCCTGAGGAAGGACCTTCTTTCTCAGGGACGGGGCACGCTATGGCACCCGCGTCCAGACCTCTGGAATCTTCATGTCTGGTCCCTGGACGGGACGCGGAGGTTCTAGATGGACTACCACAAGCTGTCGTAGATACCATCGCTTCAGCTAGAGCCCCCTCTACGAGGCGCCTCTATGCTCTGAAGTGGAACCTGTTCGTTGAGTGGTGTGCTTCCCGCCGGGAAGACCCCCGAAGGTGTTCGATCAGTGTCGTGCTTTCCTTCCTGCAAGATGGGTTGGAGAGAAGGCTGTCTCCCTCCACCCTCAAGGTATATGCTGCAGCAATAGCAGCGTACCATGATGTAGTAGAAGGTAAGTCCGTGGGGAAGCACGACCTAATCGTCAGGTTCCTCAGAGGTGCGAGGAGACTAAATCCTCCTCGTCCATCCTCGATACCCTCTTGGGACTTAGCTCTAGTGCTCCGAGCACTTCAGAGCCCTCCCTTCGAGCCTTTGGCGTCTTGTGAGTTAAAAATCTTGTCAATGAAGACAGTGCTCCTGACGGCATTGGCCTCGATCAAGAGGGTAGGGGACCTGCATGCACTTTCGGTCAACGAATCGTGCCTAGAGTTCGGGCCAGGTAACTCTCACGTCGTCCTGAGACCCCGGCCCGGATATGTGCCCAAGGTTCCTACCACTCCCTTCCGGGATCAGGTGGTGAACCTGCAAGCGCTGCCTTCGGAGGAGGCAGACCCAGCCCTGGCTTTGCTGTGTCCGGTCCGCGCTCTTCGCGCTTACGTTGACCGGACCCAAAGCCTTCGGACCTCAGAGCAACTCTTCGTCTGTTACAGAGGCCAGCAGAAGGGAAAGGCTGTCTCCAAGCAGAGGTTAGCCCACTGGATAGCGGATGCTATAGTCTTGGCCTACCAGTCCCAAGACGTGCCTTGCCCGTTCGGTGTAAGAGCTCACTCCACTCGGAGTGTTGCTTCTTCCTGGGCGCTGGCTCAAGGCGCCTCGCTGACAGACATATGTAGAGCTGCGGGCTGGGCGACACCTAACACATTTGCTAGATTCTATAGCTTACGTGTAGAGCCGGTATCTTCCCGCATCCTCGCCCCCAGGGGCCAGGAGCGCTAAGTGCCCGTTCTAAGTGTCGGCTTGCGAAACGCCACTCCCGCCCTCTGGGCCGGATACGTGCGTCTATTGTCTCCAGTTGTGTTCCCCGGGAAACCGGCTAACCCTGTCGAGCTCCTCCGTCACCCCTCCGGTGTCAGACGTTGCGGACCGTCCGACGCCAGGCCTGCACCCGTATGCTGGTGAAACGTGGCTGTAGGCTGGGTTCCATATGTAGCGGTTCCCTCACGGCAACCCCATATGTGTATTCTTCCACGGTATCAGCTACCCTTCGGGCTAGCCCCGTGTCTTTCCCTCGACAGAGCCCGCTCTGTCGTCTCTGGGCGTGTTCTTTCCCCCCTTCAATCAGGCTGGAACCACCCCAGAGACTGCCATATGTTGCACTACCCTGCCAGGTTAGTCCTTATGTGTACTCTGCCACCTCTCCTTCCCTGAAGGACGTGGCCCCGCAGCGTACCCTCTCTCTCAAGAACGAGGTAGGCACGCTTTCCCAGCGTTATCCAATAGTCATTCTGAGTGGGTCTTGCAGAAACAGCAGTGACTGTACTCCCTGCTTGGAGCCCTGACTTCCGTACCATACTAGACGGTGCAGTGCGCTCAAGCAGGACGCTGGAAGGGCCAGCATCCTGGCGTTTTCCATAGGGATCCCATTCGTCGGTTCAGTTCTGACGTACGTCGAACGTGACCGACTGAAAGGGAACGTCTCGGTTACGTATGTAACCCTCGTTCCCTGAAGGAGGGAACGGAGACGTACGTCCCGTCGCCAGATGCTGTGCTTCCGCTGGGAGTCCGGTCACCTTCGGCTCCTCAGTAGGAAAAGCGCTGATCTACCATTCCACTTCCTATTTATACCCGCGCTGCGGGGCGGAGCGTGGAATGCGTGATCGCATGCCAAATTTCATTGGCTCGTTGTTAGATGCTCGAAGTAGGATTGGTCTCTAAAGTAAGATCCCATTCGTCGGTTCAGTTCTGACGTACGTCTCCGTTCCCTCCTTCAGGGAACGAGGGTTACATACGTAACCGAGACGTTTTTCACCACGGTTTTTCGGTTCAGTTCCTTTTTTTTGTATTCTATTCTAAGGCGTCAGGAACAGAAAAGGGTTAAGGAGAAAATGTTTTTATTGCAATACTCTTTCTTTATTTCACTTATAAGACTTAAAAACCCTTACTTAAACTTAAAACTTTACTTTAAAAAACCCTTGTACACATTCCCAGTGTATTGTATAATATAAAATAAATATATATAAAGATTTACAGTGGCGGCTCAGAGATGTACAGTAGCATTTAAGCATGAATTTGGATGAATAAATGTAGGCTAAAATTAAAACTACATATCCTTCAAAATACAACATTGATTAAAAGCTACTGTATTAAAGGTGTGTTCTTTTATTTTATTTATTAAAATCAGTTTACCAGAGGTGAACTGTCCCTTTAAGGACAGCGTGTTCACTATAGGCTGCGCTGCTGTCAATTGAAGACCTGCTCGCATCTCATAGACGCACATCTATGAGATGCAAATATACTTTCAAACAAGCTTTCAGCAAATATACTTTCACTTTAGACATAATAACCAACTGCTTTTATATGTTAACCTTCTGTGTATTTGGGAGAAATGGAAAGAATTAATTAAAATGCAAAACCGAAAAGAAAAAAAACGAAATTCACCAGCGTATTGAACCGTGAATGCCGTACCGAACGGTTCAATATTATATTGAGTATTGTGGCATCCCTAATATATATATATATATATATATATATATATATATATATATATATATATATATATATATATATATATATATATATATATATATATATATATATATATATATATATATATATATAAATGCATTTTGCTGTTCATTTGCAAGACAACAGCATTTGGGGGGCCTGAAAATGCAAACTTGTGAAAACAAGCAAATGCTATTTTTTGAAAATGATACCATTAGGCCTATCATCTCTGTGTAAACTACAAAAACGTGAATTTGTGAAAATGGTGACATCATACACATCCGTATTAAATGTTCAGTGTATAGTGACCGCCAACTATTGGCCTGGTAGCAGAATACACTGTTTTTAATTGTTTTTGCGGCTCCGTGTGAACAGAGGATCTGTACGTGCATGGAAAACAGAGTGGAAAACGATTTTTTTTTGTACCCCCCTCTGTAAACTTGCTTTCATCTGCCTGAGTGACACGCCCACATCTCAACATCCAATTAACACCCGATGCAAAGAACCAAATCCCTGCCCTACATTTGTTTCTCTTTTGATAATCCATTACAATCAGATATACATCACAATATGAAAGAAAACAACTGTCACTACTTCCGTTGCATTGTAACTACATATTAGACAACCAAATTTTCACAAACAACTTGAGGAACTGCATCAAATCACCAGCACTACCTCCTTTCATACACTATTGCGTGTGAAAGACTGTTGGATATCGCCCTCTGGTGGCAAGATGGTGGCCTATTCCAGAACAGTGGGGCCATTTACATCAAGCAACCCATAGCCAAAAATCTAATATAACTTCAAAACGTCCTGCAAACTCATAACCTGGATATTGCCATTTTTCAATATTTTTTTCCAATAATTTTTCAAATATATATATATAAAGGAATATAAAAAGTAAATAACAGTAAATAAAATACAAATAAAAATCTATTAAAACCAACCCTGAAAAAAAAAAAAAACACTTTTTATACCTTGGGTTTTTATACCTGAACGAGGTTTTAAAAGCGTTCTGCACAAAAGGCTCAAATGACAAAGTGGAATCAAAAATAACTCCCAAGATTTCTGATTTTACTTTGTGACTCCTAGGCAACACCATTAACAGACAGATCCAAAGAACTAGCAGTGCGCAGTTGATGGGGAGAGCCAAGAAGCATGACTTCTGTTTTAGAACTATTTAGACAAAGGAAGTTCTCAGACATCCTAATCTTAATCTCTGAAATACAATGTGTCAGATGGGATAAGTCCACATCTTGACCTGGTTTTGAATGGATTTAAATTGGGGTATCGTCACCATAAAAATGATAGTTAAGGTCAAGAGATATTAATAACTGAACGAGTGGAAAAATATAAACGCTAAACAGCAAATTACCAAGAATTGAGCCCTGAGGGACACCAGTACTAACAGAATCTGATCTGTGGCCATCCATAAACAGCCATCAGAAAAAAATAGGATCTAAACCAATCAAGAGCAGTCTCTGTTAAACCAAAAACAGATTCAAGTCGACTAAGTAGTGAGTGATTGACAGTGTCGAAAGCTACACTTAGGTCCAGTTTTAGTTTTAGTCAGTCTTTTGACTAAAATGACATTTAGTTAAGGACAAAGTCATATTTTGGTCGTCTGAATTGTTTTAGTTTTGAAAATCTTGAACATGCAATACAGATTGGACCACTTCCCAAATCTTCTTATTATATTTGCTGGCAAAAATGTCGATAGATTTTCGTCATATTTTTTGCCATTTAAAAACTGACTTTATTTAGTTATCGCTTCATCAAGTGAAAAAAATGCTATGAGAAAAATTATTTATCGATGAAATTAACACAGCTAACAGGAAACATTCACAGAGCTTTAGATAGCATTCGGGCAAGGTTCTCTCAGAGATCATCCAATAACTTTAAAGGTCCCGTTCTTCGCGTGTTTTCGAAGCTTTGATTATGTTTACAGTGTGCAATATAACATGAGTTCATGTTTCGCGTGTAAAAAAAACACAGTATTTTTCACACAATTTACTTATCTGTACGCCGCTGTTTCCTCTGTCCTAAAAACGGCCTGTTGATTATCTTGTTCTATGAAGTCCCTCCTTCAGAAAGACGTAATGAGTTCTGATTGGGCCAGTGCTTCCCGTGTTGTGATTGGACAGCAGCTTAGCGCACTTTGCCCGGAAAGGTCCCGCCTCTTACCATAACGGGGAGATGCAAGCTCTGAATGCGCGCTCTTCTCCACGTGGGAGAGCAACAAGACCACGCCCCCTTTTTTGCGTGTTCTTGTGGGCAGAGGGTTAGTCAACAAACGGTTCTAGTGACGTCAATCCTGCAAGGAAGTGCAGGGGTCTAGTCCAAACCGTCCGTTCGCTGTAGGCTTTGAAAGGGAACTTCTGTTAAATAAAATATCTCGCTTGGCATTGAACTTTGAGCTTTATAATTTTACAGGTATTATTTATGCTCTAACAGCAACATTACACACTAACTAAAGTTTGAAAGATGGAATCGCGAAGAACGGGACCTTTAATTGAAGGTTTGTTCAAGTTATCTGGCCTTTAATAGTGTTCTCAAAATGTTAGCACAAAACATTATTTATTCATTGTAAATGGAAAATTGTACCTGAAACATTTAGTCGGACATAAAGTCCCCATGAAATCAAACCTGAGTTTTTTTGGCTTTTAGTATGAATATGCTAGTCTTAAGTTGATGTATAAGCTAGTGTGATCCAACAATGACAACATTTGTATTTAGATTATATAAGCATTCAAAACTTCTGCCAATATGGATCAATAATTTTGATGACATCCCTCTGCATTTCTCATCAGATTTTCTGTCCGATCAAACGCTCTAGAATCTGAAGCACCCCACCCCTTTACACATAAATAGTCACTGAAGCTGTGGCTAAAATTTGTGTCTTATATCTTAAATCTTTTTCACACAATTACTACTGCATTTTCTATATGGTGAATGGCACATAGTGCACTATGTAAGTGATAGGGAACGTGTAAATGTGCTTTCCATTGAGGCAAATAAAGTCTGGTTTCACGTCAATTACGCGAACCGCCGCAACACACACACACACACACACACACACAGTCTGCTTCGGTCCAGAGACACGATAGCACATATAGCACATAGGTTTATCAGACCATTTGAATTCTGCACAGAATACTATATTTTAAAGCGATATGGAGGAGATTAGGAGGAGAAACGTTTAGAGATTAGTCGGAAAAAGCACCTTTTACTGAGCTCACCAGCTGGGTTGCCAGGTTTTTGAGAACAAAAAACACCCAATTGCTACTCAAAACAAGCCCAATCGTGTTTCAGGGCGTTCCCCCAGAAAAATCACATTCCGGGTGAAATCTGGCAGGGTTAACCTGCTAAAATGTGCATTCCTGTGGCTAAATATGGCCTGTGTGATTAATTGAAATCATAATAAAATTACAATCTGAGTATGCACGATTTACAATCCGGAGAAAGCACAATTTTTCCACCATCCTGTCACGTCTAAAAACGTATGAAAAGCGTCCGTGGCACTTTCTTTTCCTTTCAAAAAGCGACCAGGAGTGTGTGCGCCTGTCCTGAGGTGTCTGCCATTGCTAAGCTATCTTGAGCCGCGTTTTCCATGAAGACGACGGAAGTTTCAGCAACAGATATTTGGATTTCCAGCCCTTGCATGCGCTCTGCTACTAGATATATTTATGAAGATGAGGAACAGTACAGCTGTCATCAGCTGTTCATCCATTTTGGCTGAGCTTTCAATGTTGTCAAGGAAAGGGTGAATGTGGTTCTTATCACAACCTGAAAAGTAGATTTTTTTTTAAAATCTAGCAGCAGGCAGACATGCCTGGAAAAAATGTGCACGCGTCTACATTTAAAATAACGAACTTGAGCGTGCAAAAGACTTGACATGTGATCTGTACTGTGCAATCTAAATGCAGTGCGCCTTAATCTAGCATCTGTTCACCATTACAACAGGGAAAGAGCACAGAAAAAGGGAAGGTGAATTAAGGGAGGGATAAGGACCAAAAAGAGAGATGATGTATCAGAGCCAGGAGAGATGATGTATCAGAGCCAGGTAATTTGCAAAAGCTGTCAAACTCACTGTGGCAAAACAGAGTATTAAAGTTGTTATGGACTGGCTTTTTAAATTTTTTTATACTGTTGTCTGAGGTCAACTAATGATGTTTGTGTGGTTTTTACATTCAAAAACATCATAACTAATAAGTAATATATAGGCTATTTTCTACACTGGTTTTTAAGGCTCTCTCCTGAACGCTGGGTTTTGGTAGGTGTGCAGCACTGGAGACTTGGAAGTAAACCCCAACGGCTAGGATTGGATAATATTTGCATATTTAATGAGCTTCAGCTCCCGTTCAGTTAAGTTCACATGAGGAGGGGCTGTGAAAGCGGCAACCGGAATAAACGTCTATATCAAACAAACACAATGATTTATTTCTCATCGACCCGCGATTGATTAAACTATTATTTTTTATTACATAGCCCGCACGATCGGTCGATATAAGTGTGAACTGTGCATGCGCACGGCCTTTAAATGTCAAGTCAAGAGAGAGAGAGAACACCGAAGAATAAGAAAGGAATATTATGAGATTCATCGGCCTGCCGACGGGCTTCCATTTTAGTAGCCCGTCTGGAAAACACATAGTCCCGGAATGTTGGGCTTTGCGAGCCCTGGTCCATATATGTCTGAGTCCAGCGTGCTAAAGGTATGTTCTGTTAGACACGTACACATACACATGCTTAGCAACATGATGACAATCATGAATCAATACGCTGATTCATGACCGTTTGAATCTTTATTTGAGGTTGGAAAACAAACGCGAAAGAGAAGACAATGCTGAATAAAGTTGTTATTTTTGGACCAAAATGTATTTTCGATGCTTCAAGAGATTCTAATTAACCAACTGATGTCACATATGGACTACTTTGATGATGTTTTTGTTCCCTCTCTGGACATGGACAGTAAAGTGTGCATACGCTTTCGGACTGAATATAAAATATCTTAAACTGTGTTCTGAAGATGAGATCTTACAGGTGTGAAACAACATTAGGGTGAGTCATTAATGACATCAAATTCATTTTTGGGTGAACTTACCCTTTAATCAGCTCCAACCTTGGAGTGACTGTGCATCTTTGTATGTGCGCAACATTCTGTGTTACAGAGCAGTGTTGAGAATGGACATCCTAAGAGATGGGCAATTTGTTGTGGATTTGTTGTTTTGGGCAAGCTGGCACCTGCCCCCAGACCTGGAAGGTCACTACGGGCCTAATTCCAGGGTGAAAGCGTCAACAAGCGACACGTCTATGGAGACATGCATCTGATCAATATGTGGAAAGAGGGGCGACGAGACGGCGAGAACGGGAGCCCAACCTACGAACTCCTTGTGAGACTTGAAGCTGGCTTCTGATTATGAAACTGCAAACTATTCTTCAATAATTTTTCTTTAATTAATTACACTCCTGACTCTTGGTCTTCATTTTTCATTTCCGCTTGGGTCAAAAACTGTTAACCCCTAACATTGCGCATTTCAAGGCACTTTGACTTCAGTGAGCCTTTATTATTGCTAGCCCAATTGTTTCAGAATGTTCAAAAGTAACATTCCCATAATATTTGCAAAATTATTTGAATGTTCCCTTAATGTTCACATATCCAAGAAAAACATTAAAAAAACTGGATATTTAATAACTTAATGGAAACGTTAGCTAAACGTTCTTAGGATATATTTTTGTTAGCTGCAATGTAACTGTTTGCCATTGCCCATCAAAATAGACTGTGTCCTAGCTGAACTTTTGCCCTCTTCTATATTCCCTCGTCGCTGCACCCGTCTCGCTTATCTGCCTGTACATGATAAAAGTCACCCGACCTACAAAATAGAGTACAAAACAGTCCTGCACTAACTGAACAACTGCTGTAGAAATGAATGGGACAAGTCACAACTCAAAACATCAGAAAACGGCGCTATCTAGTGAGTCAATTCACAAACTGCCACAATCTTCACTGACAGAGGACATGCCTTGAAAATGGGAAAGCAACTGAATTAAATCAAACCGATCAGATGAGTTAGCAAAATTATGATAGCTTTATACTTTTTTACCCAGAACTAAACATTCACCTCACTTGTTTAACATTACAACATGGAGTCCGTAAGGCAGATGTGGATTTCAAAAGTGCTTCGAAATCTCAAGAAAATGCTGAGCCAAGATGAATGGGTTGAAATAAAATGGATTCTGAGATATTGTTTTCGCTCATCTCATAGAAACAAATGAACTGTTAGAAATCAATCTACATGCTTTCACAAATTGTTGACATAAGGATTGCTCCTGGATCTAGTTTGTGAATATTGATGGATTGTGTAGAATACGGCTGAATACATAATCAGCATCAGATACTGGCTCAAACAAACATATCTGAGCATGTTCATGATAACCTCCAATGACACCAGCCTCCCTCGTCTCCATAGAAACAGCAGCAAGGCTCTCAAAATATTCACTGGTACATTGAAGTAAACCACAGCCATGCAGGACACTGTGGGTTGATGCATGGTAGGCTGGGCTGGGCAGCTTGCCATCAATCTTATGTGGGTTTAAGATTTTTTTTTTTTTTTAAATTGCATGAGGTGGTTCATCAGTAACCTTGAGATACATTGAACCCTGGCAGAGAGGGGTGTGTTAACACTGGGCGTCCACTCCCATGAACTGACAGAAGCATCAGACACAGTCCATTTGACGTCTCTGATGTACCAAATCATGCATAGGTTCATAATAATGATAAAGACATTCACCGCCAAACACAAGACAATCATCACAATTTAACTTTACAATGAATAACGTAAATGGCGTGGAGAGAGCACTATGAAAAGAAAATGACTTCTAAATGAGTGATTCTTTGATGGTTTTGGATTTCAAACTAATCCACCCCACCTCAAACTTCAAGGAGCAGTTCACCCAAAACTTATTTTCACCCTCATTTCTAGAATTTTCTGAGAATGTCACTTGCTTTCCTCTGCTGAAGTAGGCCCATTTGACTTTCTTTGGTGTTACACAAAAGGAGTGCAAAAGTTTTATAAAACTTATATAATTTTTTCTTGTGAGCAAAGCTAAATTTTCAGCATTATTAAATCTTCAGTTTCACATTATCCTTCAGAAATCATTCTATATGCTGATTAGCTGCACTTATTGCCATTGTTGAAAATGCACTCACTGGTCACTTTATTAGGTACATCTATGATCTATTCAAACCCCTATCTCTTTATGACCACAGTGTACCATCTTCTGATGGCTACTTCCAGCCGGATAGCGCACCATGTCGCAAAGTTCAAATCATCTCAAACTGGTTTCTTGAACATCATTTCACTATACCCAAATGGTCTAGTCACTAGATCTCAATCCAATAGAGCACTTTTGGGATGTTGTGGAATGAGATTCACATCATGGATGTGCAGCCAGTAAATCTGCAGCAACTCTGTGATGCTTTTATTTCAATGAGGACCAAACTCACTGAGGAATATTTCCAGCACCTTGTTCAGTCTATGCCATGAATAATTAAGGCAGTTCTGAAGGCGAAAGGGGTCCAACATGATATTTGCAAGGTGTACCTAATAAATTGGCCAATGAGTAGTTGTGCTGCTTAAAGTCCCGTTCACATAAGGATGAGAACTATAATGGTAGCTGTAACTGTAAAGGGCTCTATCATACAATGCAGCGCCAACACAATGCAGCGCCAGGCCCGACTCAAGTTTTTTCTGCAAGCTTTAGCCTACAGTTATCATTTTCAAATCCTGCGACATGCTGTTTAAATAGCAAATACATTCGTGCCCATTTCTGCACCCATGGGCGTATTCAGGTGTATTGTTGGCGTGATGGTATTTTGAGGCAACCAAAATAGACTGCACCATTGACCAACTAAAACCTGGTCTAAAGTCAAAAGCGCAGTTTTTGTTTTTGTTTTGTTATTTAAAGGATGTGTTAGTAATATGCACCTATTGAGAATGAGGACATACTTCATGGTAGCTTGCTGTCACGTGACAAATTGGGCGGTGTTTGGGCCCGTCCACCATTTTGGGATCCGACGCTATCGGTTGCCAGGGGCAACACTGTAAGAGCGATACAGAGATCGGAGCAGGAAAGACGGCTCGAGGAATTATCACGTCGTTTAAATTGAGAAATTTTAAAATGGAAAATAAAAAGAAATGGTTAACTACAGGGAGAAATTGCTACCAGCGGCAGGCAGAGATATTTAGAGGAGCTAGATGATATAAAAAAGGTCAATCTATATGAGCTGCCTGCAGCAGAATGGAACAGAGACCTAACGTTAGACGCTTTAACTTACTACCTTGCACGTTCCAGAAATGTTTCTATATATTTTTTGTGCATTCTGAATAATAAATAAATATATCTCCCCACTATCCTGAAACAGTCTAGTGCTCGTCCTCATACTGACCATATTTTATACCTGATGACAAGTTTACATTTCTAAATTAATTGAACTAATAAAAAGGAACGCTTGTGTGCGCTGGTGCTTTTAGTCCAGTCTTAAGTAGACTAAATGCTCAATATGTATATGTAACGTTAGAGGAAAATGACAGTCAATCAGCTATAGGCTTAAGTTACTTTGAATATTAATTATTTTGGCATTAACATGTAAATTACATAGAATCAAATTATTGACAATGAAAAATGACAATAGTTTTCAAAATGTTTAATTCAAATAAATAAAGGATCGTGTTCATCAGATGTCAACACACTCCAGCATCGCGGCACTAGTAAGACGATGACTGACACCCTGTGGTGAAATAATGGCGTATGTTTACCAGCAGCTGCTTTGTCAGATCGGCTGGGGTGGATTAAAACTTCATGTTCCATTGAGTTTGGAAAATTATGTACATGGTAATCATCAGAATATCTCTTCTCCAGTCTCTGTCCGAATCCAATACCTGGCGGACCATCCTCCCAAAATGGCGGAAGGGGTCGGGGTACGGTGTTGTGAAGACATCTCATTCTCAATAAGTGGGTGCACAACGTGCCTACACTCTGCTTATTACACACACAGGGATGCGCAGCAGCACACAAACATTTTTAAATATAAAAAATAAAAGGGTTCCTCTCTGAAGAAGCATTTTCTTTCTGCTCGCAACATTCCACTATGTAAATAGGGAATCAGCAAGCGTGGTTCGTGGTTTAAATGGCGTTTAAAGGGAATGGGAGATGAGACTCTCATTGGTTTATTGCACGTTCCGGCCAAAACCCACGACTCATTAAGAGACTAGGTACAACCGTTTAAAAACCATGCGCCGGACGCACCGCATTTTTCCCCTACGTTAAACTAGCACAAGTGGATTCAGAGATGCCCTAAGTGCATTTGCACCATGCACTGTAGACCATGTGCTTAGATTCAAAGCGGCAGACAACAAAACTGCCGTGTGCTTATAACAAGCATAAAGTTATTATTGTTGTTGTACTGAATGGGCGTTAACATTTTTGTGGAAACCTTTACACACTTGGGAGTTTTTAGGATTCTTTTATGAAGAGAAATTTTTAACTTTGAAATATAAATTATTTGTAAAATTATTTATATCAGAAAGTGTATGGACATATGGTGATTTTGTGTCCTTTTGAAGCTTGACAGCTACTTACTCGCCATCCATATTCATTGTATGGAAGAAAACAAAAGATTTTGTATACCACAAAAGAAAGCAAATCATACATGTTTAGAACAACTTAAGGCTGAATTATTTTGGGGTGAACTGTTCCTTTAAATCCACAAATAACTGCACAGCACTCTCTGCTTAGAGTTAAAGGGACAGTTTGTTCTCATTTACTCAGCCTTATGTCGTTCCACACCTGAATGAATCTTTTTTCTGCTGAACAAAAAAATATATTTTGAAGAATGTTGGTTACCAGAATGTTGATGGCACTCATTGACTTCCACAGTATTTATTAAGTCATTGGCTAGCATCAACCGTTTGACTACCAACATTCTTTAAAAAATATTATCTTGTGTTCAGCAGAAGAAAGAAACTCATACAGGTTTGAAACAACTTGTGGGTGGTAAGTGATGGCAACCTTTTCATTTTTGAGTGAACTATCCTTTTAAGATGAGGGGAAATGCCCTAAATATCACATCCTGTCTCTTACCTGGACTCTTGTCAAGGAAAAGGCAGCAATGTGTCTGCAGTATCCATGGTAACACCTGTGGCAGATGGAGAAATGAAGATGGAAATAGTACAATGGAGTAAATTTCACACAGAGAGAACGAGACAATCAGTGAGTGGAGGGAAGAGGATGAACAGATGAGATACACCATTTCACTGTGACAGGGGCCGTGATAACTCAAGTTAATGGACTCATCGACCTCCTGACGTTGCATGTGCAAAAAAAAAAAAAAGAAGAAGAAGAAGAAATAATAATTACAAGTACTCCTCCACAATCCACAGCCTGGAGATCTTTAACTTCACATTTCCATACAAAACCTCCTGCATATAAATCAATATTACTCTGCATTCTGATAATATTATAAAGCACTGCCATGATTCCATCACTGTTTTAGGTCAAACAAACCTAATTATGAGTATTTATGACATCAGCAGAAACGTCTGTAGTATTTTCAATCAATTACCATCATCTAAGTTAAACTGTCTTGAATTCGACAGGAGCATATCAGTAGGCTACCGATGATTAGACTGGTATAACACTATACCATCTGCAATACCTTTTTCAGAGCTGACATTGTCCAGAGGTTCGTAGCATCGATTGAATGCGGATGTTTGCAAGCACACAGGATCGGCCAGGTGTGTGTCAGTAGTCCATGGTTTTAATAAAAACACACGTGTTCAGCTGCAGTCCGTCCGCATCAGCAGAATCCCCGCAGACCCTCCGCATGATCCGCTCGCTTCTTAGCCCATAAAGTGCCTTATCACAATGTCTACATCTGATTAAGAAAAAGAAATCGAGCTTATAAAGATACAAAGGGGTCACGGAGGAGAGACATTCAAATAAATCGTCATTGCGATAAATCACTTGACAACTTTTGAGACGTTTCGTCCACTAGGGGGAGCCATAGATAGATAGATAGATAGATAGATAGATAGATAGATAGATAGATAGATAGATAGATAGATAGATAGATAGATAGATAGATAGATAGATAGATAGATAGATAGATAGATAGATAGATAGATAGATAGATAGATAGATAGATAGATCTAATTTGACTATTTTTGATTGATTTTATATTACTTCTGACCTATAATTATGTTTTGTTTAGTTAAATGCTTTGAAAAAAGTAAATGTTTTTAATATAAAGGTAAAGATAGAAAGTTTCTTTTTTTTTAAATGTTATTTCAGTGCATTTTAAGACTTTTAAAGTCATTTATTAATGGTATATATGTTGTTATATGTCATATGTTATGTCTTTTTTTTAACCATAAAGAGAATTCTCAACAGTTTGATAGATGCCTATACCAAAATAAAAAATAAATAAAAAATAATGGGTAAGGTTATAGCTCTTATTTAAGGTTGTGTTTGTATGTTTTGGATAATTAAGACAACACATCTAAAATCCTGAGAGGGACAATATTCACATAAATAAAACCAGTAATTTCATGATAAGAAATATTTCCATTGAATAAAAAAAATGACTTTATTGGATAAATACTGTTTAAATGACAATGACCACTTTTGCAAACAGTAATGGTCGTAAGAATAGCGTCACAGGTTATCATGTATAATTGTATCCAGATGTTGATAATATGAGCAAATGAGTCAATGTATCAATGCAAACCGTATAAAAACAGACAAACAAGTCCTTCAAAAGGCCTCAACAAATGAGTTATACTTGATAAATATGCACGTTCAACATTGGCAAAATGAATATCAACATAAAAAAAAAAAAACTTTTAAATACTAATCATTTCACTGAAAGAAAATGGGAATGTAGAAGTTCACTGCTAATTGTTTACTTTTTTAAAAATATTTTTTACTTCACCTCAGTTTAAATGACCCTTGAAAGAAGTGACTAAAATCTAAATCGTATTTTGGAAACCCTGAATGTGTTTTCTCTACACAATTTTTATAGTTGAAACGGTTTTGGAACTCTGGGAGTTTGGGTTTGTTCTATGAGGTCGGGATGCCACTGCCAATGGGAGGGGTGGAGAGGGGCGGCAGGAGGAGACTCTTGAGTTTCACGGACATGGCTGCGATCTCTGGGTCCTGAGTTTCATACATCTTTACCAGCCTGGCAAATTTGAGTACACCTGAAAGGCAAAACGTAGAGGTTAAAATGACAGCACTGTATTTTTGTTTGCGTGTTTGAATATTCAATCTCACCTTCTCCCTCGTTGTTGAAGCCGTATGCTTTGATGACCTCCTGTTGGATCTGAGTGGCTACAGGAAGCACAAGCTGCAGCATCTTGCCCATGTCATTGCAGGCACTTTCTCTGGCTTCCTCCATGCGGGCTGCGTTCTCAGGCACAGAGAAAGCTTGGATCACCTCACTAAGAACAACTGCAATGGATGGGAGAACAACAGTTTGGCTTAGTCCAGCGGGACAACCCGTCTTAAGCCTGGTCCCAGACTAAAATTCATGTTTGAGCTGTTTTAACTGAAAGCAACTTTCACTGATATATCTTAAAATATCAGTGCCATTGTTTTGTCTCAAGATTCACACCAGTAATGTTTTTTTTTAAGGCATGTTTATAAAAGCTACTTAAATGCCCTAATATCTGAACTAAGGCCTTATCCAAGCCCTGTGTGGGAAAACAGGCCTTATTCTGCCTTCACATGCCATCGAAATTATCATAAATAGGAGTTGTCTAGTTAAATGTTAGAAATTGATTGATTTACCACTCGGAAGATCGGGGATCATTTTAATGGGCATTTTTATTCCCGAGAGGGAATGGCCACAGACTTTAAACATGGCGGAGGGGAGAACGATTGTTACTGTGACTGCTAATCTTACTAGTTTTTTCCACAAATGCTACATCACCTTGTCTTGTAGTTAAAATAGTGCATGTTTACATATATAAATATTGTATGTATTATACACAGAGAAAATAGCCTTTAATATTTTACAAACCCGATTCCAAAAACGTTGGGACTGTACAAAACTGTAAATAAAAACAGAATGCAATGTGTAAGTTTCAAATTTCAATATTTTATTCAGAATACAACATAGATGACATATTAAATGTTTAAACTGAGAAAATGTATCATTTTAAGAGAGAAAAAAAAAAGTTGATTTTAAATTTCATGGCATCAACACATCTCAAAAAAGTTGGGACAAGGCCATGTTTACCACTGTGTGGCATCCCCTCTTCTTTTTATAACTGCAAACTCCTAGCCTGACGTAGTCATACTCAATTCTAGTCAGAATATGAGTCTGAAACTAATCCATTGGGCTGTGATTATGGGGCGTGTTTCAACCGAATCAGGAAAGACATCCAATTGGATAGACCTACAACCAATCAGAGCAACGAAGCAACGCATTGTCAAAAGTCAACAGAGCTCAACTGCACTGTGTCGCCAAGTCTGCATTTTTTTTTCTGCTGGATGTTTTCTATGTCCGCGGGTTAAAGCGACTATTATGTGATATATAGACCCATGGGTGCGAATTTTAGCAGGCAACCTTGCCAAAATAACACACATTTTACCCCCCAAACATATTTTTTTCCCCGGAGAACCCTGAGAAGCTATTGTTTAGGGCTAGTAGTTGGCAGGTTTTGTTGTAAACCTGTCTGCACGCGCGCTGGAATAAACGATCTTTGATGGTGTTGTAAAAAAATAATAATAATATAATGATACAAATTGTGAAGGTGAATGCATACAAACAAGCTCTCTGTTTAGGACTAAAAAAATATAATCCAAGCCCCTTTGATGACGTGGATGATTACGTTTCTGTTTATCATCTGTCCGTCATCGTCTAAAGCCCGCCCTGATGATTTCATTGGTCCGAACAGTTTCTGTTCGGAGATAATTACTCCTCTATGGAGCGAGGCCAGACCGAACTGCCCGACCTAAATAATTCGGGGCTAAGTTCGGCTGGCATCCAGACTAGCAAACTCCTGCAGACGTCTGCAAATGTCTAGGGACTGAGAAGACAAGTTTAGGAATAGGAATGTTGTCCCATCCTTGTCTAATACAGGCTTCTAGTTGCTCAACTGATTTAGGTCTTCTTTGTCAGCTCTTCCTCTTTATGATGCACCAAATGTTTTCTATGGGTGAAAGATCTGGACCGCAGGGTAGCCATTTTAGTACCCGGATCCTTCTTCTTCGCAGCCATAATGTTGTAATTGATGCAGTATGTGGTCTGGCATTGTCATATTGGAAAATGCAAAGTCTTCCCTGAAAGAGATGACGTCTGGATGGGAGCATATGTTGTTCTAGAACTTAGATATACCTTTCAGCATTGATGGTGCCTTTCCAGATGTGTAAGCTGCCCATGCCACACGCACTCATGCAACCCCATACCATCAGAGATGCAGGCTTCTGAACTGAGCCCTGATAACAACTTGGGTTGTCCTTGTCCTCTTTAGTCCGGATAACACGGCATTCCAGTTTTCCAAAAATAACTTTACATTTTGATGCGTCTGACCACAGAAAAGTTTTCCACTTTGCCACTGTCCATTTTAAATGAGCCTTGGCCCAGAGAAAGCACTTGCGCTTCTGGATCACGTTTAGATATGGCTTCTTTTTTAACTTATAGAGTTTTAGCCGTCAACAGCGAATGGCTCGGTGGATTGTGTTTACCAACAATGTTTTCTAGAAGTATTCCTGAGCCCATGTTGTGATTTCCGTTACAGTAGCATTCCTGTATGTGATGCAGTGCCGTCTAAGGGCCCAAAAATCACAGGCGTCCAGTATGGTTTTCCAACCTTGACCCTTAAGCACAGAGATTGTTCCAGATTCTCAGAATCTTTAGATGATATTATGCACTGTAGATGATGATAACTTCAAACTCTTTGCAATTTTTCTCTGAGAAACTCCTTTCTGATATTGCTCCACTATTTTTCACCGCAGCATTGGGGAAATTTGTGATCCTCTGCCCATCTTGACTTCTCAGAGACACTGCCACTCTGAGAGGCTCTTTTTATACCCAATTATTTTGTACAGATGTGCATATATGAACAAGCCTCATATCCCGCACTGTACAGGGGGTATTCCCCCGAACCACCTCAAATTTGAGAGCTCACTGATTTTAAAACCCTGCTTACGGCCCTGAACTTAACGTTGTTATATTAATGTTGACTTCATTGTTATGACCAGATAGGTCTACAATAAAAAACCAACAGCTCCCTTTTTCTGTTTCTAATAAAATTATGATTTATAATAATTTTCCACAAGTTCTGAGGGGCCTCCAAAATTATGCACCCAGGGGCCTCTGCTTTCTAAATCCATGCCTGACTGAACATATTCTTCTCTCTAAAAGCAGAATCTCGAGAAGCTGCGCGCCTCACGCAGGCAAGGCTTATATGCTCCGAGAACGGACACTACACTAGTTTTGATACATTATAGTAGTAAAAATAATTTTGTTCAGTTAGAGAACAGATTAACTACAATTAAAAACTGAAAGTGCCGCGTGAGCCGAGCGAGAGGTGCCGTGCAAACTGCAGCAGGAGTCAGATCTCATTCATCATGAGAGTGAAGAATGACAAGATGATCGCGGAATATGTAATTGAGTTTGTCATTGTACTGTTTTGTTGTTGTGTTTTTCATTAAGAATAATAGACTAATGAACCCACAATTCAAGCAACCCATCCCCAAATTGGAGAACCGAAAGTAAACTGCCCAGTGCCCACAGCTGCGTTCGTTCACAGCTGCTCAGTGCACAAGCACTGTAATGTGACGGTGAGGAAAAATTTTCTTACCGTCATATCCTTTAAGTGTAAAAAGGCTAATACATTTTGATTCTATTATTCTATTTTCCACAATCTCTAACCAACGCAGCTTAACCCAAAATGCAAGCTCAGGCACTCTAGACAGAGAATACTCCATTGCAAGGAACACTGGGAAGCGAATACATTTATTAAGTAGAACAAGGTTGGGTTCCAATTCAACTGTCCATCCTATTACAAACTGCCAGAGTATAAAATTATTGTAAGAGTATTGTATTTTGACATATTTTATGGTGTAAACATATGCATGCGCGAATGAAAACCGTTTCGAGGGGGATGCCAGGAGTGCACGAAAAACAACAACTGAATATTCAAATCCCAAATTTGAAAATCGAATACCAACCCATCTAACGAATATTCGAATATTCAGGTCCAGCCCTAGACATTCCGATAGCACGTAACACTCAGTTTCAGTCAATCTCAGTCTTGAGTACCTATAGAGTAGTATTTTATCCTTCATATCTCCGAAAAGTCTTTAGTTTTATCATATTAATAAAAGAAAGATAGGCTGTACCAAGTCTTTCCGGGAAAAAAAAGTGGATGGAGGCGTATTGTGTGGGCAGAGCTAAAGAATCACGAGAGCACGCAGCTATTGCATGAGAACGTCTGAAAGCTGTGACATCCTCAAGCGTGGAAAAGAAAATGTTACCCTAAATAAAACCATGGCTATCAATCAGATTCAACTATACACGATTAAGAATCTGATCGGGAGGCTGAAATTGAACAGGAGCAGCAGCAACAGCAGTATGTCTCTATGTGGTACTCTAACTGTATTTAGCGGTTTGTCAACATATGTGTGTGTTTACTCATGGTTTATGAGCACATGATTTGGTTTATGGACTATTGTATGCGACTAAACGGTAGCAGTAGCAAACGAAACCGTTTTGCACGTCAGACTAGTGTTTACATAAAAAACAATGGAATAGTAGTGCATATGAATGAAGAAGTGCGCTTTGTGTGAACACTTCCTACGTTTAATGTTTGGGGTGGTTTAACAATAAACAAGCAGACACCTATAGTGGTCAGCTAAACAAATGTATTTAAACACACACCATACATTGCATGCTCCATTGATAAATTAACTATACATGACCGTGTTGTTTACTGATGTTTACTTACGTGAGGGTATCCAACTACACACATTTTAAAGCGGTTTGACTCACCGCCTGCTTCCAAAGCACAACCGTGAACCTTTATCGCTGGAACCGTTCCATCAAAAACAGACTTATTTGGTTTAGTCCTGTGACAGCAGTAAGTGCAGCGTTTATGGGCATGGATTTGCTCTCTTGCTCTGGTCGCGCGCACACGCTTATGGGAGAAGGGTCCTTATGGCCCGTACAAGGAAATTCCGCTTCATTATACATCACACAGACCCATACTCATACCACAGACCAGAAAAAAAGTTTCCGAAACTTGTGAGAAACCAAAAGGAGTATTTTTGACACAGAAATACTCCATCAAACGTCCAACTTAGTTTTTGAAACTTTGTCCATGTTTAGAATGGGAGCCCAAGTCTTTAACTGTGTAAAAAGCTCAGTATGCATGAAACAGCATCCATCTCTCACCTCTTGCCTGCTCTACAGTGAGCGTGGGCTGCTGTGCTGGGGCAGAGGCCATGCCGGCTCACTCCACGGGGGAGATTCACTAACGGTGACTGCAATGGCAAATGTGTACATTAAATTATAGATGGCTATGACATTATTTAAGCATACTCCAGGGGTCCCAAACTATGTCCTGGAGGGCCACTGTCCTGCAGAGTTTAGCTCCAATCCTGATCAAACACACCTGAGCAAGCTAATCAAGGTCTTCGTGGATAAAGAAAATCACAGGTAGGTGAGTTTGATCGGGGTTGGAGAGCTAAACTCTGCATTACAATGGCCCTTCAGGACAGAGTTTGAGGAACCCTGCTCTAATCAATAAATAACACTAGTATATTTGACTGTTATATCACGCCAACAGAACACATTTCAACATCATGAGAACAGTGGCTACCATCACTGTTTCACAACAAACTGTTCTCATAAAACATAATTATTAAAATAATAATAATAGAAGAAATCCCAATAATATTATTGTGGTTGTGGCTCTGTAGTCTTCATTGAAGACCACATCAGCTCTTGGTAATGATTATGGGCAAAGATTAAATAAATACCCAATAACAAACAATACATAAATATACGGAATAAACAGCAGCACATATTTCTTTCAATCAGCCTCAATTTTTGATGTAACGTTGAAGACTGCAAGTCATTGGGTTCACTATCCATCACCGTTAGTTCCGCTCAACATTATCGCAAAACAATCACATAATTTTCTCTAAGCTCCTTAGTTAAATATGTTATTATCCTATAACGTAATAATATTTTTAATATTTCTTTGTACTTACATCGTTGATGCCAGTACCTGATCACAGCCTCTCCTGTGTCTCGGAGTTCCGACTTCCGGTCGGTACAGCTATAAAAGTGTCCGTGGTCAACAACAACTGGTTTGTCCACGGTGCTAAGTTAATACGGAAGTCTGGTAATAGTGACACGTAAACATAGCAATTTTAACGTAGTTTTATTTAATTGTTATATACACGATATTTCAGGTATGAAACATGGAACGCAAGCTGGCTGAATTCAGAGCCCGAAAGAAAGCCCAGACTGAAGCTATGAAACCTGCTGTTGGTGTGATCCACAGTGAAATGAAAGCAATACCCGATGATTCTCTGGCAGTGTCTACTGACACAACTGAGCTGAAGCCCAACACCTGCCCTCAGAGTCCACACAAACAGGTCTGATCGCACTTACTATTTAAAAAATAAACATGCACAGTAATGCAATGTTATTTTGGAAGCTTGTTTCTGCCACGAAATAATAACAAAATTGTGAGTGTCTCCCAGATCAGTTTTGAGGACAGAAAAAAACCCAATTACTTTTTATTTATATATATATATATATATATATATATATATATATATATATATATATATATATATATATATATATATATATATATAATATCCTGATAGCAATCAATAAAATGTGTCTGTCTTGTGTGGAAGTCTCGGGAGTCTGGATTAAAAAAAAATGTTTGTCCAATCATTACATTCGGTCTGAATGCAATGGTAGAATATCCTGTACCTGTCCTACCATTTTTGTCCAACTAAAATATTCTTTCTATTATTTCAGGATCAAGGTGATCATTTTCTGAATACTACGTCTGGTTGTTGGCTTCAGCGTCTGGTTCTCACCCATCTGACCCTGTTTAAAGTGCTGCTGTGGCTTGTGCTGTTGGGACTTTTTTCAGAACTTGAGTTCGGCTTGCCATTTTTTCTCATATCATTATTCTACTGGCTTTATGAGGGCCTTCGAAGCCCAAAAGTCAGACAACCTGGAGAAATGAGTGCATACTCTGTGTTTAACCCTGATTGTCAACCCATTCTGGGGACTTTAACAGCCGAACAGCTGGAAGGAGAAATGGGATACAGGCCGCTGGCCAACTCATGACCATGTTTGAAAGGCATGCACACTTTGCATTTAACTGTCTGGACATCAAGGAAGACAGTCTAAATGTGGACTTGGGAAACTTATTTGCATTGTATTAATGTATCTCAGCTGGTTTACTCATATTTACAGGCTAAATAAAAGGTAGACACTGCTTACAGTTTAATCCAGTCATACATGACACATTTAGTAAATACTATCAAGCTATAGGTTATGTCATCCAAACTTTGAATATCTGGAGCTGAAATATTACTGAGGGATAGAACTTTGCGACAAATGCATGTACAACTGTGTTGGAATAAAATCTCTCATTGTCATACAATAAAACAATATGCTTCATCACTAAAAGGTCATTTTGATGACCTTTTGATCTTAATTCGCTTCAGTAATTTATCAGAAAACACCATTAGGCCTACTGCTTCTACAACCTACTGAAATAATGAGGCCTAATTGTACAAACTTTTTGGGACTATGGTTTAATTTAAATGTATCTTAAGGAAAATGAAGTACGTACGATATATGTCTATACTTTCAGTATATTAGTTCTGTGTATAAGTCTTAATATGATGATAGACTAATATTTCTGCTGCTGTCTGTGTCCGTTCTTAAATTTACATTAGTTAGGCTAGTCGTTTTAGCTGTGGTATTGAAATTGGAATAGAGAATTTTCCCTTTTAGCCTATTTGTCCTTCAGATGAGACAATAAACTGAAGTCCTGACTCTGTGTGGTCAATAAAAATTCCAGGATGTCCTTTGATTTAAGAGTAGGGGTGTAACCCTGGCATCCTAGCCAAATTTGCCCTTTGGCCACTGTCCATCATGGCCTTCCAATCATCCCCCTATCCTCATTGGCTTAATCACTCTGTCTCCTCTCTGCCAATCAGCTGGTGTGTGGTGAGCGTTCTGGCGCAATATGGTTTTCGTCACATCATCCAAGTGGATGCTGCACATTGGTGGTGGTTGAGGAGAGTCCACCTTTCCATGTAAAGAGTACCTAGAAAAGCGCTATATAAATGTAGCATTATTATTATTATCTATAAATGTTGGTTTCTGGTAGAAAATACTTATGGCAGATAAAATAACCAGTTATTGCAAGGTGTGGGAAGAAGTTGTAGGCCCTGTATATTATAATCATACGTATAAATGCAATGACCTATTAAAATTGACATTATTAAAAAATATATGTATACAAACCTGATTCCAAAAAAGTTGGAACACTGTACAAATTGTGTAAAAAGGGAATGCAATATTTTACAAGTCTCATAAACTTATATTTTATTCACAATAGATATAGATAACATCAAGTATTGAAAGTGAGACATTTTGAAATGTTAGATTTCATGAGAGCTACACATTCCCAAAAATTTGGGAAAGCTAGCATTAAGAGGCTGGAAAAGTTAAATGTACATATAAGGAACAGCTGGAGGACCAATTTGCAACTTATTAGGTCAATTGGCAAAATGATTGGGTATAAAAAGAGCCTCTCAGAGTGGCAGTGTCTCTCAGAAGTCAAGATCGGCAGAGGATCACCAATTCCCCCAATGGTTCAGCGGAAACTAGTGGAGCAATATCTGAAAGGAGTTTCTCATAGAAAGATTGAAATTTGAAGTTCTTATCATCTACAGTGCATAATATCATTTTAAGATTCTGAGAATCTGGAACAATCTCTGTGTGTAAGGGGCAAGGCCGGAAAACCATACTGGATACCTGTCCTCTTCGGGCCCTTAGACGGCACTGCATCACATACAGGAATGCTACTGTAATGGAAATCACAACATGGGCTCAGGAATACTTCCTTGAGCACAATCCTCCATGCCATTTGTCGTTGCCGGCTAAAACTCTATAGGTAAAAAAGAAGCCATATTTAAAGATGATCCAGAACGCAGGTGTTTTCTCTGAGCCAAGGCTCATTTAAAATGGACAGTGGCAAAGTGGAAAACTGTTTTGTGGTCAGACGAATCTAAATTTGAAGTTCTTTTTGGAAAACTGGGGCGCCATGTCATCCGGACTAAAGGGCAACCCAGGGCAACCCAAGTTGTTATCAGGGCTCAGTTCAGAAGCCTGCATTTCTGATGGTATGGGGTTGCGTGAGTACGTGTGGCACGGGCAGCTTACACATCTGGAAAGGCACCATCAATGCTGAAAGGTGTATCCAAGAGCTAGAACAACATATGCTCACATCCAGACGTCATCTCTTTCAGGGAAGCCCTTGCATTTTCCAACATGGCAATGCCAGACCAAAAACTGCATCATTTACAACATCATGGCTGTGTAGAAGGATCCGGGTACTGAAATGGCTACCCTGCAATTCAGATTTTTCGCACATAGAAAACATTTGGTGCATCAGAATGAGGAAGATGTGACAAAGTAGACAGTTGAACAACTAGAAGCCTGTATTAGACAAAAATGGGACAACATTCCTATTCCTAAACTTGAGCAACTTGTCTCCTCAGTCCTTAGATGTTTGCAGACTGTAATAAAAAGAAGAGGGGATGCCACACAGTGGTAAACATGGCGTTGCCCCAACTTTTTTGAGATGTGTTGATGCAATGAAATTTAAAATCAACTTAAATTATATATTTATCAGTTTAAACATTTGATATGTAATCTATGTATATTCTGAATAAATAATTGAAATTTGAAACTTCCACGTTATTGCATTCTGTTTTTATTCACAATTTGTACAGTGTCCCACAAACACTGAACAACAACAACAAAAAATGTTTGGCAGTATTTGGTTTTGTCCATCAGAATGGGGGAACATATTTTTATTATAATATAATGAGAGCACATGAAATAAAAAAGTATGTCCTGATAAATCATTTATAATAAAAGTACTGCATTATTCCATAAAAAAAACTATTTCATGATGACTTTAAATTAAATAGTTCATCAAAAAAAAAAAAAAATCATTTACACACTCCGAATGATTTTTTTTTTTATTGACTGATGACATAATTTTGGGTGAACTATAGCTTTAAAAAAGTAAGCAACTCAACGGGCACTAAGACACAAGAACTGACAACTGTACATCATGACGCCTTCCTGTCCCACAGGACTGTGTCCGATAGGAATCTATAGAGTGTACCGCTGTTGATTCTGAACTCTGGACCGCCAGCTGAACACGGACTGCGATTAAAGTAAGACCACAGTTATAGAAGTCATCAAAGTACACAATTCTCGCTAAATATCAGTCTGCACCTCAGCTTTGTAAGCGATAGCATATCGCCCAGGAATGCATGAGTAAATGCTGAGAACTAATTCAAACGATTACGTATCTAGCTAACATGATTTTTAATAGGCCTAGCTAACATGATTTTTAATAGGCCTTTTATTGATTTTTAATAGGCATAGGTTTTTATTTTATTGTAACATTTAATCATACGTATGTAAGTGTCAGGCATGAATGTTAATCGTTAGGAAAACAATGAATTCTGCCTTCCCATGCAAAGTGTTCAGTAAATCAATCTTCTAATAACTAACCATCAGTTAGACAGTTGTTGAGTGTTATTGTAGTTAAGGTTGACGTGCTTTATCGTTGTGTTATGTGATAAATAAGTGCCAATGATTCTGACTCAATTAAAAATGGGGTAAAAAAAAACGTTTTATTATTATTAAAGATGGTTTAAACATCTTTTCAAACTGTTAAAGTCCTCATGATTTTTTTTTTTTTTTTTTTTGTGGGTCTATTCTAATTTCCTCAAAATGTTTTTTAATTGCCTATCCTTCAAGGATCACAGCTGTTTAAATAGAGTTATAATACAAACAAATCTAGTACCTGATGAGAAAAAAAAATGAAGGGCTGTATATATATATATATATGAACTTTGAGTCCATTCAGCTCCATCTGCTGCATTGTGTTGATTCGCTAGAATCTGATTCCTCTCATTCATAATGATCATATAACCATGACTTTGCAAGATTTCAGTTGTCTTCTTACTTTTCCCCTGGTTGTTTGCAGAAGGTGTGTCTTTTTGAACTGCAGCAAGGTGTGCTTCCTGTTTTGGCTAGTGTCATGGCGAGCAGCCCTGCAGTGCTGATGCGGTTGGTGGCTTCAGCCCATACCGTGGCAGAAAAGGCTGGAACTATTGTCCGGAAAGTGCTTCAAAGTGGAGAACTTGGTATCGTTGAAAAGGTACGACAAGTAGTGGCATGTGACCAACAAGAATGTTAATCCAAAAAACATATCCTACATGAGGTGACAAGTTGATGAATTAAGTTGGCTTGAAGCCCTTAAAGGAATAGTTCACTTCAGAATAAAAATTTCCTGATAATTTACTCACCCCCATGCCATCCAAGATGTTTATGTCTTTCTTTCTTCAGTCACAAGACTCACAAAGAAATAAAGGTTTTTGAGGAATACATTCAGATTTTTCTCCATAGTTGACTACAACAGGAACCAATGGATTGAAGGTCCAAATTTCAGTTTCAGTGCAGCTTCAAAGTGCTCTACGCGATCCCAGCCGAGAATTAATCCCAGCCGAGTCTTATCTAGCAAAATTATGTAATTTTCTAAAAAATAAATAAAAATAATTATATACTTTTTAACCACAAATGCTTGTCTTGCATTGCTCTGCGATGTGCCATGCCTTACGTAATCACGTTGGAAAGGTTACGCATGACGTAGGGCAAACAACTCTATCTCTATTGGCTTTGTAAACACTGGGTTGGTATTTCCGCATACGTCACAAGGTTGGTTCCCGTTTAAGTCCACTATATGGAGAAAAATCCTTTATTTATTTTCGACTGAAGAAAGACATAAACATCTTGGATGACATGGGGGTGAGTAAATTATCAGGGAATTTTAATTCTGAAGTGAAATAATCCTTTAACCCTAAATCAGACACTAAAATGTGATTGGTTTAACAAGGGTGCTGATCCAGGAACATATCCTACTTATATAGGGTTGCCCCAACCAGAGATTTTGCTAGTTGACTAGTATTCATCGGTCTGACAAGCCAGACCCACATCAAGATGTTTGGTCTGGAAACTCACCATTGACAGGGATCAATCCGAGGGGCGGGATAAACAATTGTCTTTTAAACTCTCTCTGCACACAACAGGATAGCGCTACAACCAACCATAGCAACGTGAAGTGGAGTTCGTTGATAGATTAAACTTTCGCCGTATCCGGTAGGCAAAACACTGAAAACATCATGCGTTTTTAAGAATGACTTCAGTGCCGTTCTTTTCTCAGAGAAAAGCTTAAAGGGTTAGTTCACCCAAAAATGAAAATTATTTCATTAATTACTCACCCTCATGTCGTTGGACACCCGTAACACCTTCGTTCATCTTCGGAACACAAATGATGGATAATGGCGGATAAAGTCATTATTTTGATTTTTTTGCACACAAAAGCTATTCTCGTCGCTTTGTAAAATTATTGTACAGCCACTGTAGTGAGATGGACTTTATAATGTCGTCTTTAGTGCCTTTTATGGGTCTTGTGAGTGGGTCAGTGGAAATGTACTGAATGCCAATGGAGGCCTTTTTGAAGCCTTTCTCAGCCATCAGCTTTCAACAAAAATATCTTCATTTGTGTTCCGAAGATGAACGAAGGTGTTACGGGTGTCCAATGACATGAGGGTGAGTAATTAATTTAATAATTTTCATTTTTGGGTGAACTAACCCTTTAACTCCAAGTCTTCTAAAATCGCGGTCAAAGCTGATTCGAAAGACCGCCGTTCGCCAGCTTCTGTGTTTACTAGTAGCACGCAAGCAGAATTTTGCCGTCACTATGTTAAGCCCCGCCCACCGACTCTATACAAGCTGTATCTGGCCTGACCAGAGTTTGGTTTTTACAGCTCAGAACTGTATTGGGAGTTGCTAGACGTCACTCGCAGATTAGACTTGCTGCCGCTAGGGTGCGTCTAGATTTCTAGGCTAAGTATTTGTTAATTTAAACGTTAAAGGTCCTGTTCTTCACGATTCCATCTTTTAAACTTTAGTTAGTGTGAAATGTTGCTGTTAGAGCATAAGTAATACCTGTAAAATTATAAAGCTCAAAGTTCAATGCCAAGCGAGATATTTTATTTAACAGAAGTTCCCTTTCAAAGCCTACAGCGAACTGACGGTTTGGACTACACCCCTGCACTTCCTTGCAGGATTGACGTCACTAGAACCGTTCGTTGACTAACCCTCCGCCCACAAGTAAACGCAAAATAGGGGGCGTGGTCTTGTTGCTCTCCCACGTGGAGAAGAGCGCACATTGAACGTTTGCATCTCCCCGTTATGGTAAGAGGCGGGACCTTTCCGGGCAAAGTGCGCTAAACTGCTGTCCAATCACAACATGGGAAGCGCTGGCCCAATCAGAACTCGTTACGTGTTTCTGAAGGAGGGACTTCATAGAACAAGGAAATCATCAGGCCGTTTTTAGGACAGAGGAAACAGCGGCGTACAGATAAGTAAATTGAGTGAAAAATACAGTTTTTTCACACGCGAAACATGAACTCATGTTATATTTCACACTGTAAACACAATCAAGGCTTCAAAAACACGAAAAACGGGACCTTTAATATAAACGTCCATGTTACAAATAATAAGCCATGCTTGAGGTTAGTGCCCTAACTTTTTTTTAAAAGAGGGTGGGACAGGAGTGTGTGTGGTTGGTTTTGGGGGAATTGCTAATACAATTGTTAGTCCCAAGATTCTTCATGTTAGTGAATAAATACATATATCCACAATTAGCATACGTGTTCTCTGATGGTCTGGTGGTAGATATTTTAAGCGTGTCAGAGGTTCCAGGTTCTAATCCGCCCTCGTATATTTTTTTTTTCTTCCCGTCTGCGGGAAGACTATGCACGGCCCACAAGAGAACGCTTAACCACTGATAACATTGACAACGAACACTCAGCATGATTTAAAAACAACACGTTACAGCACCATGTCGCCTTTATTAAAGATAAATTTACGTCAACTCGATATGTTTAATCTGCATTAGGTATATCCGTGCAACGAGATGTTCCAAAAAAGTGGTGGGGACAACATTGACCCTGGCAGAAAGTAGTGGGAACTTGTCCCTGTAAACTAAGCCTATGATTGAGTTTGATGAATGATAGACGAACATTTGGACTTCCTGTCTGGCGTAATTACTACGTGGATCAGCCGTGTTCACAGATCTGTCCATCATGGACTCTGTGACTTTGCCATTTTATGTGGATTTTTTTTTCCTGCGACCAACTGACCAATTCAAATAGGCATCTTCTCATCAATTCACTTTTGCTGGACTATTAGTGGGCAGCCACGAAGGCAAGACTTGAGAAGAGAACTGTTAATGTAGTAACTCTGGATGGTGAAATGATTGGCTTGTTTTTGCATATGCTTTTGACATATTTTTGTAACCTTTGCTTTTGGCGTAGACAGGAGCTAATGATCTACAGACACTGGCTGACAGACTTGTTCAGAAGAGTATATGTGCATCCCTGTCGAAAAGCTTCCCTAAAGTCACTATCATCGGAGAGGAGGTGTGTAGGTCTCTTAATATGAAGATGCTTAGCCTGTTTTGACTCCAAACAGCTGTCAAAATTGTTTTTGTTTGTGTAGGAATTACCGGCTGAGTCTGTTGAGGAAGACCTGATAGAGAACGGGCACAGCACCCTAATCTTACAAAAGTCCTGTCCCGATCAGTATGCCAGCCTGAAGGAGGAAGAGGTAAAGAGGAAGAGGAAACAGAATGTGGCCATATTGCATAAAACATGTGTAACGGAGGCAAGCTAGTAAGAGCTGTGCGTGTTAGGGAGTTTTCACACCTATAGATTGTTTATATAATATATAGGGTTGTTAAGAGTATCTCCCGTTATGAATTATAATACCGTTGGGTTAGACTGCCTTCAGACTTCAAGTGAACCGTCCTAGAGTTCATTTGCAGTCAGGTCAAGACCATAGGTCAAGATTGTTTGGGTGCGGATCCGAACGTGGTTGCCATGTTCACATGTTCCTAAATAAACCGAACCAAGGAAGAAAACGCACCAGGTTCCGAAACAAACGCTTCAGTTTAAAAGCACCTTAAACCTCACTCCCCTGGCCTCAAGAGGCACTCTAAAGACTGATGCTAGAGACTGAAAAGACTGACGCTAGAATCTTTAGCAGCCTTGTTAGCATGGCCGCCTCCCATGTACAAGACACCAGTTCAAATCCCTCTCAGAGCAGGTAGAGTTGGACCAGTTACATTTGGTGCCATGACCCAGATAGGAGTGAGGTTTATTGGAGTGATTGTAACGGAATCAAGCTAGTAAGAGCTGTGCAGGTAAACTTCACTGCCCTGGCCACAAGAGGCACGTTAGCAACTGAATTGATACTGAAGTCTTTAGCATTCTTGTCAGCGTGCCCGCCTCCCATGTTGGAGACATCGGTTCAAGTAGGATTGTCTACATATAGATTATACCATTTTTAAATTAACTTATTCTGAAAGAGTTTTGAAAGAGTAGGAACATAAAAGTAACTCAATATAGTATTTGACTAATGTTTCTCTTTTCAGCTGGTTGTGTGGGTAGACCCTCTTGATGGCACTAAAGAATATACAGAAGGTGAGCAGATAAACAGTTTTCAGCATTACTGAACTCCGACTTCCATTTGAGATAGGTCTTGTTCAGCTGTGACCGTAAACAACACTGCTCAATAAAGCACCTGATATTAGCATCTGTCTGGGGGAAGTTATCACAAGTTAGGGTGACCAAACGTTCCTGTTTTCAAGTCCTGTCTTGGCCTAATATAAAAATAGTCTATCTATATGGAGGGGGCATACTTTAAATGTATTGAAATTAATAACGAATCTTTGAGTAAACTTTGAGTATCATTTGAGCATCTCATTCGTCGGGCCGAGTATCCTGGTTTTTGGTAAATAAAATATGGTCAACCTATCACAAGTGATCTACATTTTGTCATCTAATTATACAAACCACATTAGGTGGTTCAAAACGCCTGTGACCACATTGCACTTGTAGTGTAAAAGCCAGAGTATCAATGGCTGTTTACATGCAACCAATCAGACTTAAAATGCTTGACCTGAATGAAATTTCGATCAGAAGCAAAAGTTGCCCATTTAAACATTGTCATTGACCATCTACGTTCCACTCTGTCGAGCACACTTTTAAGAGCGCAAGCCTTTAAATTATCCTCCATTGATCAATGGACACATTTTTTTTTCTGTCACACCAGTTATTCCAGGTGTGCAAAACCTCCGGGAGGGCAACATCCCTGCAGATTTTTAACCTTAATTAAAAGCACATGATCCAGTTTATTAAGTCCTTTGTGCTTTAATTGAAAACTATACGGCTGCATCCAAAATCGCATACTTCCCTACAATATAATAGGCAAACAGTATGTGACAAAAGTATGTCCAAATTCACAGTACTCATAAAAGAGTAGGCAAAAGTACCCTGATGGCCTACTACTTCCAGTGAGATTCTAAAGTATACAATGAACACTACCATCCCATGAGGCCACTGGAAAAAATTGTGAATAGCAGCGAAGTGCCTGAACTGACCCTCGTAGGTCATGTGAAAATGACAAAATGGTGAATGTAGTACATCTAGATTACAATACTACACGTATAATTATATAGACCATACTTTTTTAGCAGTCGTGAATTCATTTCTTATTAAAAAATAAGTACCTACTCAAGAGAGTATGCAATTCCAGACAGGTTACTATACTATACTATTGGAGCAGGTTGGAACCGAATTTTGCACCCCTGAGTTAGTCCCATCCACATCAGAATCTTTTTTTTTTTTCTCAAAAATCCAGCTCTTCAGTATATAGCTGTACTAAACATCAGTTACCATTTGTTTTGCTTGGATTTTTTCTGGATTTTTTGGGATTGTCCCTTCCTACATCATTTCACTTTCAGTGAGGACAGAAAATGTTGCGCCTAGTTAGGACCTAGTGTTGCATGAATATCCAGTGCAACAGCACTATCGCTAATTTTCTTTTTTACCTCCACTTGACTTCCATATGTCCAACACACTGCTGTCACAGTGATCTGCTCTCTCTTTTTTCCTCTTTCTCTCTCTGTCTTTGCTCTCCTGTCTTTGTAGCTGCAAGGGGTTTGTACAACCCAGTTTACATACAGAAGCCAGTGCAGCCCCACAGAGCCCCTAACTGTACGGTGATTTAATGTTTTTCTTTTTAAGGCATGAGATGTCACCTTGAAATTAGATAAGAGTAGAAGGTTGCAGTCAATTAAAAAAACAGCTTTTAGGTCAGGCATTTACCATATCTCGTAGTTGACCAGAAACAACAAATGCATGGCATTTGTGCTCCTTGTGCAACTAAACAATGGTTTTTACATTAAGTTAGGCAATGTACCTGTTAAATCTTTTCCATCCACATTAGTTGGTAGTTACCATTGCTTTATTGGACAAGTATATTATCAGGCATGCAAAGAAAGGACAGGAAATAATGAGGAAAAGAATTGGGGAATGGGGTAGGGACATGGACATGGACTTGAACCAGCGTCACCGGAATGAGCACTAAAGGTTAAAGGCCCTGGTATAGTTATTGCAAAGCTCTTTTTAGTTCTTTGCTTAGGGGTAAAAAGATGTTTGAAGCAGCAATATATTCTTAGTGAACATGCTGCCCATGCTACTTGTGGAATATGCAAATATGTGCTGCTCGCTTTGCTTTCAATAACAAAAATAAACAACAAAAGTGGCAGCAGTGAGAACATGTCGACTAGTTAAAGGAACACAGCGACTTTTTGGGACTTTAGCTTATTCACCAAATCCCCCAGAGTTATAGAAGTCCATACATACCATTCTCATTTACTGTGCATTCCATAAATGTCTGATGTACCCACCGCTAGCCTAGCTTAGCACAAAGACTGGAGGTAAACCGCTCCATCTAGCCTACTGCTCAGTAAGTGACAAAATAATGCCAAGATTTTCCTATTTACATGTTGTGATGTGTATAGTTACACAAGCAACCATATTACGCTGTAGCCCAAGACTGGTTTCCCACCAAAGCAAAGCTAGTTTGAGTACCTGGATGGGAGACCAACTGGGAAAACTAGGTTGTTGCCGGAATAGATGTTGGTGATGCCAGCAATGGGTGCTCACCCTGTGGTCTGTGTGGGTCCTAACACCCCAGTATAGTGATAAGGACACTGTACAGTTACAAGCACCGTCTTTCGGATGAGTATTAAACCGAGGTCCTGACTCTCTGTGGTCATTAAAAATCCCATTGCACTTCTCATAAAGAGTAGGGGTGTAACCCCAGACTCCTGGACAAATTCCTTCCATTGGCCCTTACAATTATGACCTTCTAATAATCCCCATGCCATGAATTGGCTCTATCACTCTCTCTCCTCTCCACCTATCGCTGGTGTGTGGTGAGCGCACTGGCACTGTTGTACTGTGGCTGCCGTCGCATCATTCAAGTGGATGCTTCACACTGGTGGTGGTTGAGGAGAGACCCCTGACATGAGTGTAAAGAACTTTGGTTGTACAGTAGTACATATGAAAGTGCTATATAAATGGCAAAAAAAAAGTGCACTAAGACTGACAGAAAATTAAAAGTTGCTATTTTCTAGACAGATATGGCTAGGAACTATACTCCTACGTAAAGTTAGGAGGAACATTCCAATGTAATAATCAAGGAACTTCGCTGCCGTACCATGGGTACCAATATTACGCATCGCCTGATAATAGTCCCCAGCACGCTCTCTGTGCAAGCAGGTTGTTACGTTGGTCTAGGGCTGTCCTCGACTAAGGATTTAGACATTAGAATCAGAATTGTCGAATCTCTCTATGGTCGACCAATAGTCGTGTGTGTGAATGGGTTGGGAGGGGCACGACACTAGTCAGCAGAACGGTAAAACTATTTTTATTTTCCTTTACACACTGCACACAGCAACAACTTTTAATAAAGCGATCAAAACTGCCTGACAACTGACAGACGAATTGACAATGGCTTTCTTATTTAGGTTTAAATAGCCTAAAAGGTAATGTGGTGGATAAACATTCATAAACCGTTTTCTCATAACATGTTAAAGCCACGATCGAAATACAGAACATCACACAAATATATAAAAGAACATTTTGATAAATAAAACTAAAAAAAATACCTGCCTAGAGAGGAAAAGAACACTTTGAGTGCGTTTACATGCACGTTCTGAAGCCGATTGTGCCTAAAGCGGGTGAAGGACGCAAAGCTCAGCCCCGCGCCTCAGGATCTCACACCGCCACCTGACGCGCACATTATATACACGTGAGCTCAATTTTAAATTTACTGACAGATGAGCTGCACGAAAGCGCTCTGTGGTGCGGCAGGATTTTAAACAACTTCCTGAGTGGCCGCGGACAGGCGCTGAATGCTGCCGCCGGTGTGTGTACACTTATTGAACGTGTTGTAATTTTAAAGGCGCGGTGCGAAGCTCAGCGCCCTTAAAGGGGTCGCACACCGAAGCTCAGCTCAAATCAGCGCCGCGGCACGTCTTTAAAATATTGAGCACCCCCATATTGCCAAAATGGTATGATCCTCGTTTCATAACACCCGCAAAGATTCGACCGTGAGATCGGTGGTCGAATCAGGCTCCGCATATCGATGCATCGAATCTTCGACTATTCGGGGTCACCCCTACGTTGGTCGTGTTGACGGAAGTTAGCCTATTTCCAGGCGCTGCATAATATCATTGCGCTGCTGCACCCATGGTACGGCAGCAAAGTTCCTTGTTTATTACGCAGGAATGAGAGTATAGTCCCAAACCATATCAGTCTAGAAAATTGCAACTTTTCATTTTACGTCGCTCTTAGTACACAATGTAACTATACACATCACAACATGTTAATAGGAAAATGTTGCCATCATTTTGTCACTTATTGAGCAGTAGGCTAGATGGAGCCATTTACCTCCAGTCTTTGTGCTAAGCTAAGCTAGTGGTGGGTGTGTCAAACAGAGTTATGTCATGCATGGAGATGAGAATTTTATTTATGGACTCATCTAACTGGGGGATACGGTGAATAAATGAAAGTCCCAAAAAGTCGGCGTGTTCCTTTACTCTCCGGCGTGTTCCTTACTCTCCACTCAAATCACATCAAGTTTATCACTTTGCACAACAGATTGCTTTAAAGCAGCAGCTTTCCAGTGTTAAATATGAAATGGCAGCATCTGTGTCTATTTCAATTCAAATTCGAATTTCAGTTTCCAGCAAAAAGCAGCTCTCTTGGTTGTTGATATTTTTACTTACATCTGACCACAATGAACTAAGAAGAACGGAACTGGAGATTTCCATGTCGTAGTAGGCGGAGCCTCAAAGCCATACCTATCTATAGCCACGTTTCCACCACAGGAACTTTACCCAGGAACCAGGAAATTTGGGGTGGTACTCGGTGTGTTTAGACCGCAGGAACCAGGGTCTAAATGAAGTTCCGGGTAAATATTTCCTCCTCCAAACGGCCCTGCTCGCGAGGTAGTACTTTTTCAAAGTTCAGGAACTTTCGAGGGCGGGACTTGGGCCCTGAACATGCTGATTGGTTGAGCTCACACAGCATTTTATTTCAACCTGTATTTTTAAAAGTCTTTTGTGAGGTTCATTCTGCGTTCAGTAAATATCAGTCTTGCTCTCTGTCTGATGGCGCGCGTTCATCTCAGCCATCTCACGTTCAATGTCCGTAATAGCTGATAATAATATACATTGTCATTTTAAATCTAGCTTTACAAGCTTTCTGAATATTCTGCTCTTTTCTGTCGTTGTTAATTACCTCTTTAGTAAGCCTATACATAACCAGCAAAAGCAGGACAGCTTGAATCTCTTCCATACTCGTTATTCATTTTTTACAGTCTATTTTTCACCATGTAAACGACCTGACCTTACTTTTAGGTGTGCGTCCTTACATGACGTGACAGCGCGCGCCGTGCTCATGTTGACAAGAGAGGAAAGCTCATTTTTCTGAGGGGTTAACTTTTTATTTCGTAAGTTACGAAGATAATGTTGGAATAATGACACAGCGATTATTGCCCCGGGCAGTTTTTACTTTAACTGCGCCTGACAGAAGATTTTTTTTTTTTTTCTGAGATGATTATTACACTTTACAGCAGATAAATAGCTTATATAATACTGTATTAGTCCTGGTGGCCGTTAAGAGTTGCTATGGCTACAGTTAACACATTCCAGCTGCTGGAGAAAACAGCGTTGACATTTTTGATGCGGCAGACAAACTGCATGTGACAAAATGATTGCGACTGAAAGTCATCACATGTAAACACCAGATCGGTTTAGATAACATTCAGTAAACAGTCCACTAAATCTTTCAATCGGTACAAAAAATGTCATAATTTTTTGTTCATTTTTGCGTTCGCGCAAAAATGATTACTGTCCGTCAATGACTTGGAGAAGCAGTCGCGCGCAGGCCTACATCACCGGACTAATTTGCCTAATCTTCACGGAACTTTAGATAGCGGTGGAAACGCAGACAGTTGCAGGTCTGGGGGGGAGAAAAGTTCCTGTAAAAAAGTTCCTGGTACAAATTGTTCCTGGTAATTTTTGTGGAAACGGGGCTTATTATGTAAACACCACAGACTAATAGTTCAAAGATGTTGCTTTTGTTCAAATTGATGTCACAACTGTTCACTCTTTGATTTTGCTTTAATTATATTGTGGCCAACTCCATCTTACCCACACTGTTCTAAAACTGGGGAAATTATATGAGAGCATAGAGGGGTTTAAAATATTTTCATGGGCTTGACTACTAAATACTTAATGTTTGTTTGCTGTTTCATTGCAGGGCTTTTGGATCACGTGACTGTGCTAATAGGGATTGCTTATAGAGGGACAGCCATTGCTGGAGTCATCAATCAACCCTTCTACAACTACCAGGTCCAACATGTTGTTCAGATCACACATTACACTACATTTGGTTGAGGCTGGGATCGATTAACCTGTTTTTTGGTTCTCCATTAACTCAGATAGGGGCTGGTGCTTCTTTGGGTAGAACATTATGGGGAGTTCTGGGTTTGGGCGCATTTGGGTTTCAACTCCAGGAAGTCCCAGATGGTAAAAGAATCATCACAACCACGCGGTCCCATAGCAATAAACATGTGACCGACACAGTACAAGCCATGGAGCCTCATGATGTCATCAGAGTGGGAGGAGCTGGGAATAAGGTGGGATAATAGCCTTGATTTGAGTCAATATTGGAATTAAAATTTAACTAAGCACGTCTTCATTCTGGGTATGGTAGATCATCCAGCTTGTCGAGGGAAAGGCATCCGCTTATGTGTTTGCCAGTCCTGGATGTAAAAAGTGGGACACGTGTGCTCCTGAGGCAATTCTGCATGCAGTTGGAGGTGATTTTTTATTTTTATTGTTTGCATGTTCACTTTTGCAAATGTGCTTAAAAAATATATAATTTAAAGTGTTTTTTATGTTGTTTTCATATACAGGCAAGCTGACAGACATCCATGGTAATGCATACAGATATGATGCTAATGTGAAACACATGAATTCTGCTGGAGTTCTGGCAACACTGAGGGATCATCAGTACTATTTAAGCAGAGTGCCACAGGCTGTCCTACAAGCTCTTCCCTCTGACTAAAATATTACAGGAAATGAAGTCAAACCATTTGTGCCTCGAAGCTGTGATATGTCATTGCCATAAAAAAACATCAACAAAAAAAATCTGAGATTTAACCATTTAAGATTAATAAGATTTAATTCTTTACTGAGGACATTCACAACATGTTTTCATCTTTTCACTTTTTACTAGGAGACCAAATATTTTTCTGTTTTTTATTATTTGTAGAAATACAATATGTAAAAACTAAAATATCTGTCAACAGGTCCTATTGCATATATATGATAATGTTCATAACTATAGCATTATTCTTTTTGTTTGTTTATTTGAAATGTAATTACATGTTTTGCCATTTCTCTGGCTATCTAATTTTTATTTTTTAGAGAGAACATAACGTTAATTTGTCAGACAGCACTCATTACTGTCTTTACATATTATTGCCTTACAACATTGTTGGTAGATGCATTTTGTTAACTTTAAGTATAGTAATACTTAAAACCAGTGTTTTCAGTGCTGAGTTTTAACTGTGTTCTGTAATCATTGTATTAAAAGTTGCATCAGGCAACCCTGCTACTGTAAAATGTGTGTGTATTTTTTTTTATATAAAGCTGTTTTGACAGTTTTACATCAGCAGCCATAACCTAAACAACAAAGTGGCACACAACAAAAGTGCACTAGTAAAATGGCATTGCTGCTTTGCTGAGGTGAATACTGTACCAACACATTTAGTGTGCAGACTGTTATAACATTCAGGAATGATTGTGATTGTGAATTTTTTCTCAATAATGTACACAAAGTACCTCATATTGACAGAAAAACACAATTGTTGACATTTTTGCAGATTTATTAAAAAAGAAAAACTTCGGTCCTAGGTATTCAGACCCTTTGCTCAGTATTTAGTAAAGCACCATTTTCATCTAATACAGCCATGAGTCTTATTGGGAAATATGAAACAAGTTTTTCACACCTGGATTTGGGGATCCTTTGCCATTCCTCTTTGCAGATCCTCTTCAGTTCTATCAGGTTGAATGGTAAACGTTGGTGGACAGCCATTTTCAGGTCTCTCCAGAGATGCTCAATTGGATTTAAGTCAGGGCTCTGGCTGGGCCATTCATGAACAGTCACAGAGTTGTTGTGAAGCCACTCCTTCGTTATTTTAGCTGTGTGCTTAGGGTCATTGTCTTGTTGGAAGGTGAACCTTCGGCCCATTCTGAGGTCTTGAGCACACGAGAAGATTTTTGTCCAGGATGTCCCTGTACTTGGCCGCATTCATCTTTCCCTTGATTGCAACCAGTTGTCCTGTCCCTGCAGCTGAAAAACACCTCCACAGCATGATGCTGCCACCACCATGCTTCAATGTTAGTACTGTATTGGACAGGTGATATTTTTCTCCACTCATACTACTTAAAATTAAGAGCAAAAAGTTCTATCTTGGTCTCATCAGACCAGAGAATCTTATTTCTCACCATTTTGTCGTCCTTCAGGTGTTTTTTAGCAACCTTTCATGTGTCTTGCACTGAGGAGAGGCTTCTGTCGGGTCCCTCTGCCATAAAGCACTGACCGGTGGAGGGCTGCAGTGATGGTTGACTTTCTACAACTTTCTTCCATCTCCCAACTGCATCTCTGAAGCTCAGCCACAGTGATCTTTGGGTTCTTCTTTACCTCTCTCACCAAGGCTCTTCTCCCTCGATAGCTTAGTTTGGCCGGACAGCCTGCTCTAGGAAGGGTTCTGGTCGTCCCAAACGTCTTCCATTTAAGAATTATGGAGTCCACTGTGCTCTTGGGAACCTTAAGTGCCAGATAATTTTTTTTTGTAACCGTGGCCAGATCTGTGCTTTGCCACAATTCTTTCTCTGAACTCTTCAGGCAGTTCTTTTTACCTCATTCTCATTTGCTCTGACATACACTGTGAGCTGTAAGGTCTTATATAGACAGGTGTGTGGCTTTCCTCATCAAGTTCAATCAGTATAATCAAACACAGCTGGACTCAAATGAAGGTGTAGAACCATCTCAAGGATGATCAGAAGAAATGGACAGCACCTGAGTTAAATGTATGTGTCACAGCAAAGGGTCTGAATACTTAAGACCATTTGATATTTCAGGTTTTATTTTTTAATAAGTTGCACAAATGTCTACAATTCAGTGTTTTTCTGTCAATATAGGGTCTTGTGTGTACATTAATAAGAAAAACAAATTAAGTTAAATGATTTTAGCAAATGGTTGCAATATAACAGTGAAGAATTTAAGGGGGTCAGAATACTTTCCGTACCCACTGTATGTACAATTGTTTCTACCATGTATATGAATATTGCTAATCCACTTAAGGGTAACAGAGTAAGAATATTTTGTTTTGTTTGATATATTGCATTTAATATGCCCAGTGCCTGTTTTTTGCCATCTTTTGCTTATTATATTGTAGTATGAACTGTAGCTGCCATTCAGGCAGACTGCATCTACATTTGCATTTTTGATATGCATTTATAACCCAATGTGATTAAAAACAAGACCACAAGTTTGGTGAGAAATAATCTTTATTTTAAATGATATATTTTATGAAAAAGTTCAAAAAATTTGCCTTAAAAACAAAAAAAAAGTTGTACTCATATTTATGAATGCATAGTGTGGAAAAAAAACTTACCTGAGGTTTATGCTGCAGATTCAGTGACAGCTTGCAGGCCATCTGTACAGCAGTTCCAAAACATGGAAACTTAAAAAAAATAGTCATCATTTACATTTACCTCATGTCGTCGTCACCAAAACCACATGTAGAACACAGCAAAAATAAATGTTGAATGAACTGGACATTTATTCCACATAATATAAGTGAATGATAACCCACCCAGTCCAAAAAAATCTACATAATTTGACATTTGCTACATTCAAAGTCCTCTGAAGTTACACTATCTTTATGCAAATTTCACATCAAAAATGTGGTGACATGGTGATGGTGAAAATAAAAATATAAGATGGGAGATTGCATTCTCACAAAACTTGTGCACTCCTGAAACTGTTCACTCATTAAAATTTTATGGTGAAAAATATATAAGGTTTAAGAAAAAAACAGTACTTTGTGAGTGAACTCCTGAGTTTCTAGGAGGAAGACAATTGTTTTGTGAGAAAATGCAAAGTTGCTCAGAGGGATGCAGTACTTTTGAGAGAGAGCTAAAAACAAAACTTCAAATACACTTTTTCCATCATGTCCCCTTTAGGGGATTCATAAGAATCTAAATAAAATTAGTGACATTATAGATGTTGCATCTAAAAGTGCCATATTTGTTTGAATTAGATGGATGCAGACAGTGGAGAAAATTTAGTCCGAAAATAAACTAAATATCACCGTTCCTTATATCTTGAGACATGAAATGTACAGCATGAGTCATTATATGACTCGTCATGAGTTATTTCAGCATTCTCATTCATTATGTGAAGAGGGGCCAGCACAGTATTCAAAATTTCTCACACTAGGAAGGAAGTCACACAGATTTTTGTGAACAATCCCTTTAAGTCACGTGACGTTGTACAATCTGCAAAATCTGGCTAAAACCTGGGTTGCTGTCATGTTAGTCATCCTTCAAATAAGAAAAGAAACATAAAATCATTATTTTTGGTGTATTTTATACCTCGTCAAAAAACGTTTCTTTTCCAGTGGCTCTCCTGGGCACAATAGCTGTGGAAGAGGAATGAAATGGTGTTCATTTAATTGGCCTTGATACTTTATCTACAAGACAATCAATTGCAAAAGGACATTGTACACTGTAATGTGACACACACGTAACAGTGCGCATATGTATTACAGCCTCGGTAGGGCAAATTAAATTGCCCATGTGGGCATGAAATGCATCACAAGTTCCTGTATCCTGTAGACTCAGAGTTTAGCTCCAACCTTGATCAAACTCATCTGAACAAGCTAATCAAGATCTTCGGAATATATAGTTAGAGGTGGATGAGTTTGATCTAAACTCTGCAGGAAACCGGAACTTGAGTGGGTAAACCATTCCTGAAAGAAAAGAGTGCCAGTTATAGTCGGCATGCAACAGAAGTAACAATACATTTTTTTCCCTATTGTGACAAATATTTAAGTGAAACTGCTTCATGAACAAGAAAACATGTAGGACATGTGTCTTGCTATTGCTGTGATGTTGTGTGTTACAGGTTGTCCCACCCTCACACCAGTACAAACTAAGAAGGCTGCATCCGAAATGGCATACTTCCCTACTATAGGCACAAAAAAAAACGTGACAAAATAAGTATGTCCAAATTAACAGTTTTTATAAAAAGAGTAGGCAAAAAGTACTCAGATGACCTACTACTTCAGGTGAGATTCTGAAGCGTGCATTCAATGGACACTTTACTATCCCATGAGGCCACGGTAGATTTGTCAATGGCAGTGAAGCATTGCAATGACAACATGGCGAATGTACTACATCCAGATTACATTCATACTATATAGAATGCTTTTTTAGCAGTCATGAATTACTTAAGTACCTACTCTAGACAGTATGTGATTTCAGATGCAGCCATGTCGCTGCAAATGGGAGGGAAGGAATTTTAATAAATATAGATTAAGAGGGCACATGAATAAAGAAAATAAATAAATAAAAAAGATGTGCAAGCATGCATAAAAAATACTGCAATCTTCATAAAATTTTATGTGCCAGTTAATATAAAAGCGCAGGTCTATTATTTGCACTAAAAGTTTTTTTTCCGTTCATGAATAGATGATAAAATGAAAATGCACAGCAAATTTAAACATTGAAAATAGTGATTTGAAATCTTTTACAGAATTTGTCTGTTACACATTTTGTAACATTGACAAAGGTAAGGACAATAAGAATGCTGCAACATACAGCAATTTATTTGTATCGGTGTAGAGCAAAAGAATGTAAATAAAAAAAAGAAGCAAAGACCTAATATTTTTAATTGAAAAAGACAAAAAGTCATGTTTCTTTTGGAGAAACAAAAGAAAGGAAATTTTTTTTTTGTGCAATACTTTTTTAATATGCAGCCTTAATGTTTACAAAATTGTTTGCACATTTCCAAACAAATAAAAAAAATATGCATGTAATTAATAAAGGAACAGCTTGCATACAGTTGGGGAAACTACTATTGTAAATTGTAGCATAATTGTAGTTAATTTAAGCACAAAAATTACAAATTACTGTTTTTGTATCATAATAGACGATCTGGCTCCGAAACAATATTAGTTATTCCCCCACACCACCGGTATATGAAGGACATATCCATGTAAATATATATATATATATATATATATATATATATATAAAATAATAAATAAATAAATAATGGAGCAAAACATTAGCAAAAAACAACAACAACAACAGCCTTACATGGCTTGATGGCTGGATGTCCAGGACAAATGAAAAGCTGCAGTCCAACTGTCCTCCGTAATACTTCCATCTGTGAAGACATTTTATGCAGTTGGTTGTGCAAATGGGAATGTGTGGGACACTCTCTAAACTGAGGTCTGAAATACCAGGAGCGTCATCAATCCAGTAATCTCCATTTATCTCAAAAGGCAGCAGTGTGGCAAATATGTGATGCAAAGGAACAAAACAAAAAATTGATTGTGGTCACAATTTTTTTTTTCCCACTTTTATCCCTGAGATACCAGACTAATTAGTCCGAAGTTGAGGGAAAATTAAATCCTGACAACGCTGACTTGTTAAAGAATATGCACAATGATTTTTTACGTTTTGGCAAATGTAAAGGCCTTTTTACACCAAAGTGAAATTAATAAACCATAGCCTGAAGAAAATTCACACCTGTAGAGGACGCAGTTCAAACAAACCTTTCAGCTTTGTTGCCATTCTGAATTGTAGAAGAATAGAAAGTTCAACACTATTACTTTAGAAAATGAAACACCAATGTAATATCTAGTAATTTTTGCTTAGTATGATTAAATTGAGTCTTTGAATGTCAGCAGCAAAGAGATAATAAATTGAGATTAACTACATAAAAGGTCTGGTTTCCCAGACAGGGCTTATATTAAGGCCTCAGTTTAATAAACGTTTATAAATGTTCCTAAGAAGAAAAAGAAAAAGACTGGTGTGCATATTGAGACAAAACAATGGCAGTGGCATTTTAATATATTATATATATTTTTATAAAAGTGCACAGGTTTGTGTAATATTCTGAGTTTGGATTTTATCATTTTTATTCATTTTGATGGATACTGATTTCTGATCATGTGAGTTTAGTAAATGACTGCCCAAATTTAGTCTAGAACTATAATAACCATCATGTTCACGCAGTGCACACAACACCTCTACACTTCTCATTTCTCGCAACATTGGGACATGAGAGCTGTCAGTCAATAAATGGGAAAGCAAAGTAACTACCATTACTTGTGTGAAAAAGTAACTGATATTTTTTAAATTAAAATTAATTTAATCTTACTTTACTAGAACAAAGTAATCTGATTGCATAACTTGTTTTACGCAAAAACTTTCTTGCAGTAATGTTATTAGAACGTTGTGCCAACGTTATTTGCTATTGAGTAACGTTCTAAAAACATTAGCTATAAAACGTTATTCTTACATTGTTCGTGGAACGTTTTAAAAACGTTACTACATTTAAAAAAGTATTAGTCATTACAAATTAGTTATACAGCTTTTTTCTCAAAATTCAAATACATAATTTGTATATCAGAGACAACTTAATTACACTTAAATGCTATTTTTCGTTAATATATATATTTTTTACAATCAGAAGAAAAATGTAGTAAACTAATTATGTATTAAATATAAAAGTCAATTATAAAAGTGGTTTTACCTTTTTTAAGAAAGAATATGATGTCAATAAACAAAAGCAAGTACTTTAAAGGAGAACAGGAATATTTTATTTGATCATACTCCACACCCTTATAAGAACATTATTTAACGTTCTTATAACCTAATGAGAATATTAATACAACCTTCCACAAAATGGACATTTCAACATTCCTAGAACATTCAGAATACGCAATACGGTTTTATAACTTAAAGAGGGCATTAGGGAAATGTTCTTATAACCTAAAATTGATAGCTGGGAAGAAAGATACTATACTCCTAATATATGCTTGTTTCCTCTTTTCATGATCTATATAACCCTTATCCGGTCATAATTTTAATATGTCGTTAGCTGGATTATCAAGCTTGTGTAATATCGAGTTGTTCACGAGAATTGTTTATTTTGTGATCGCTATAACTCTAATCTGGTCATAATTGTAATATGTCATTAGTTGGACTGTTGGCTCGTTTTCTATCGAGTTGTTCATGAGGACGGTTTGTGTTTTTGTGATCGATATAACTCTAATCTGGTCATAATTGTAATATATTTGTTAGTTAGACTGTTGGCTCGTGTTCTATTGAGTTGTTCATGAGAACGGTTTGTGTTTTTGTGATGGATATTCAATTTTTCATTGAATATTCAGACTGATCTCATGAAATGGCGTATATATGACACGCCAATTTGTATGCCATTTTGGCGTGCTATCAAGACGCATAATCGCTTTTTAGCGTGTTTATCAATGCCGTATCATTCTATCCCCCTACACTGCCCCACCCCTAAACCTACCCATCACACACACACACACACTCTGCACTGTCCCTAAACCTACCAATTACAAGAAACATTCTGCATTTTAACATTTTCAAAAAAACATAATTTTATATGTTTATAAATCCATTTGTGGACACACACAGACAAATTTTGAACGTGTAACTCAAACGCTTCCCTAAACCTACCCATTTGTGTATTATAAAAACAGGATATAACAGGCAGATACGACTGCAGGCATAATTTATTCAGAAAGTACAAATATTCCAAGTGTTCAAAGGCCAAACGATTGATTTGTGTGAAGAAGATCCCCAAAAGCAATCAGTAACGTCGAGTCCATCCGCCAAAGATTAATAATATGTTTCAAATATTGCCGCTGGAAGAACTGTCAGGTCAGCTTTGACAGCATTGGCTGTCGTGTGTCTCGCAATCAATTGCATCATTATATCAGCTTTGATTATAAAACGCCATTGGCTCTCGTGTGTCTCGTGACAGATCGCGTCATTCTAAAGTCTAGAGTCGTGTCAGTGTATCATTTGAATGAGAAATACAAACAAGTGTGTGTGTTCTGTTCACAAAGGGGCGCGATCATCATTTCAACGACTAAAACATTAATATCAGCTTTGTTCTTCACAAGAGAAGACTTAGAATGCAATGAGTTAATACTTTTATACTGGGTTTTTTTTGTCCGTTTTTGCAATAAATACATGTGACTGTAGATTTATTTGCCTTTTACGTGTTTTATATTGTTAAGAGTGGGTAGGTTTAGGGTAGGAGTGGAGTTAGTTGCTCCAAAATATAAAATTAGGCTATGAATATTCATTCTGTGAGATCAGGTTGGCGGAATCAAGTGGCGTACACATACACGCGGAGAGGCTGGTTTGTTTTGGTGTACACATACACGCGGAATCACACAGCGTAGACATACACGCGGATAGCTCAAAATGCGTACAGATAACATGCCATTGGCTTTAGAAAGTGGCGTGTATGTTTGCGCAAAGTCATGATGTCATGTTGGAATATTCAACCTGAATTAGTAACACAGATTCTGCCATAGTCGTTGCCTGGGTTACATATATGTGGGGCGGAGCTATCAAAATAGGGGCGAGACCCTTTTGGCGGTAGGAGTGTGTTTGTTTTGGTGATTTGAAATAACACCAACGGTTACCAGAAAGCATTTACCCCACCTTTAACTGTCTCTCGATACAGAGGCTGTATCCTTAGAATGCTACGCATGTTTGAAGTGCGCAAAGGTCGAACCAACCATTGTTAAATTGGTCAAATGTTCCCACCCCTGGTCTGTGTGTTTTTCTAATTGGACTCTTTTTTTTTAGATGCTAAATGGTTGTGTTGAATCAGGTGTGTTGATAAGAGACAAAAATGTAGATAAAACTACAAAATGTGCAGAGTTGGGGGTACAACAGGACCAAGGTTAGGAACCACTGGTCCAGCCTCTTTAAAGTATTTTTTTATATATACATTCATATTTAGATATTTCAAGTAAGTTGAAACCTTACATTCAAAAAATTGTATTGTATAACCCTGTCATCGCTAGCTTGGCTTTGCCCTCCCATGTACTTCCATTCAATTTTAATTTTCCTTTCGTGTTCAGTCTGCGGTACATTCTCTGGTTTTCTCTAGTTAAAATTTGAACCGGTCCAATCAGCGAACAGAGGGAGTAGCTGAAGTTGATGTCTTGCTCTAATTTCAGATGAGACACGTCACAACCAAACGTTAGTGATTGGTTATGGCAGATCCAATAGTTTTAAACATCAACAGAGTACCCGCCTTCAAGGAATTTAACGCTCGTCAACGAAGAGTGGCCAGACTCTCTGTACAAATGAAATGTACGAGAGGCTGGTAGGACCAGGCTGTCATCACTGGTGTGCAATGAATCTTAGAAGGATCTATTTGCGGTTTCCTTAATGGGTTGGGAAAGGAAGGTCAAATTTCGAGGAACCTTCAAAACAGGATAGCCTTCTTTGTCCCATCTGTTTAGGTATGCATTGGTTGTTAGATTTAGGTATGGACTTTCATGTCTTTTTGCTAAAAGAAAATTGAGATGGGGTTGGGCCTGTCCGTTTAATATACCGTCTCAGTGCATCTCACCTTCAGAGTGAGCAACTCCTTGATGCCCTTCTAAAAGTGAATCACTGGCAGCCAGTGTGGCAGATTCTTGTGGCCGTGAGTGACCAGTGAGCTTCTTTGAAAAGTCATTGCCATCATCGGAGCAGAAGCACATTTTGTCCTTGCATGGTGACACCAACCATGAGGGTAACCAAGACTTCTCCTACACAATTCAGTCACAAATGTGTATAGGAAATTGTCAGAGGCAGTTGTTTTTTTTTATCTTCTCTTCCATTGTCAACTTTAAAGTTTAACTGAATACGGCGAGACACTTCCAGCAAAACTTGGGTTGCTTCAAATTGTCTAGAAAGAAGACCTTTAGAGCCAGACTGGTAGCCTAGAAATCTAGACGCACCCTAGCGGCAGCAAATTTAATTTGCCCGCAAGTGTGGTCTAGCAACTCACAATACCTATCTGAGCTGTATTCCTCAGAATCTGGACGGCCCAATCACATCGTGTAGGCTATAGAGTCGGCGGGCGGGGCCATATAATGACGACGGCCGAGTTGCGTTTGCGTGCTTCTAGGAACACAGAAACTGGCGAACGGCGGCGGTCTTTCGAATCAGCTCTGCCCGCGCCTCCGGAAGACTTGGAGTTAACCTTTTCTCTGAGAAAAGAACAAAGAGCGGCACTGAAGTCATTCTTAAAAAGGGGAGATGTGTTCGGAGTTTAGCCGACCAGATACGGCGAATGTTTAATCAGTCAGCGAGCTCCCCTTCACCGTCGTTGCTCCGGTTGGTGTAGCGCTATCCTATCGCGTGCAGAGGGAGTTTGAAAGACAACCGTTTATCCCGCCCCTCGGATTGAGCCCTGTCTATGGTGAGTTTCCAGACCAAACATCTTGATGTGGGTCTGGCTTGTCAGGCTACCAGACTGGAGTTCCCAGTGAATAAATTACATTTTATTTTGCAAGACAGTTAACCCCTAAATTCAATGTCTTACACTTAAAATAAACAGTAGAAGAACAATGTTCCCTCAAAACAGCTCAGGTCTTTGGAATGTAAAATATGCATATTTCACCAGTCATTTAGAAAAGCTTTCCGATCCATGAGGGAAAAGGTTGAAATGTATACACAATTCTAAATGTTCTGTAAAGGTTTGAAAAGTATTCAGAGACGGTGCTTGGTGTTAGTGACGCCTTTCTTTGTTTTGCCAACTTGGTAATGGAATGGGAACATCATAAGAGAACATTATAAGCTACATTATAATGTAGCTTAAATTATTACAGGTCCCCAACTTTGCCTAAGTTTTTAATGCTGTTTTATTTTACTATTTTTCTATTGTTCAGTTTGCAGAATACACAGTCTGTAAAAATATGGCAAAGTAATATCTTATGTAAAATCAGCTTAAATGCACCAATATATGTTTATGTGCTGAACCTTGAATACAAAATATACCCTTGAGGTATATAAATGAAAAATAAATGAAAGTAAAGAAGATAAATCTTTTGAGTCTCATGATCTGTGTATATGCATGTATACATGTTTTGATGTGTTTGTTTTGAAACATGCCTGCAACATTCAAGTCGCTTAAATATGATTACTGTACTGCCTTTTTAAACATTATTCTAATTACTAATTACCTATAATCTTTTTTTAACAAATGCAAGTCGCTTTCACAAGTACAATGAATAATATTTTAGTAGCAGTATTCAGATAGTGAAAGTCACCTATTTGTTGTTCCTAAACAAATAGACAGTAGGCAGAAGGTAGCCCTTTTCAAAAAAACAACCAGTAGCTGATGCATTCCAAAGACATCAAAATTACAATAGAGCACCAAAGTAGTTCTACAACTCCTAAATAACATTCAAGGCCTTCAAAAGGGGGAAAAAGGTATTCCGTAGTCATACTGTAAGCAGGGGTGCACATAACTGGTGTGCGCATGCGTGGTATAACCTATGCACAGCAGAAACACATTTAAATACTGGAGTAGGATTCTTCTCCATCTCTGGTAAGATAGCAATTATGATTAGGGCTGCCTGATACACTATATTGCCAAAAGTATGGGGACATCCCTCCAAATCATTGAATTCAGCTGTTCCAATCACTTCCATACGATGGCCCAGTAGTGCAGCTGTACTTAATTAAACCACAACAACGAAATCGCCGCAACACAACGGAAACAAGGCACAACACAACGAAATCACCACAACCGACCACGAGGGAGTTCTCGGAGTGCAATAAAGTTAATTTTCCTTGCCATTGTTCTATAGATTGGCCAGTCTTACAAAGATATAAACAGGTCAATTTTAAGTGTGTAACCATTGTATATCGACATATATATCAATTCAAAATCACATGCATTATAGCTGCATATTTATACTCGAAAAAGCCCGCTGTCACGGCGCTTGATGCCCAAGGGAACGTTTGCCAATTCCCCCATGCAGTTGAAACATAATTTGTATGAATTAAAATTACACATGTTAAAATTCCACAGCTTTTTTTGTATTCTAAAAAAAACAGACTAATGCACAACATTGGAATTTGAACATTTAAACAAAAACAAACGTCATTTTAATTCATAAAATTATGTTTCAACCACCTGGTAGAAATTGGCAGATGTTCCCTAGCGACGCGAATAAAACCGTTCACGAGTATAAATATGCAGCTATAATGCATGTAGGTGAGTTTGAATTTATATTTTATGTCAATATACAATGGTTACACACTTAAAGGGTTAGATCACCCAAAAATGAAATTTATGTACTTAATGACTCACCCTCATGTTGTTTCACACCCGTAAGACCTCCGTTTATCTTCGGAACACAGTTTAAGAGATTTTATATTCAGTCCGAGAGCGTATCTAAATGTAGGCACACTATACTGTCCATGTCCAGAAATGGAATAAAAACATCATCAAAGTAGTCCATATGTGACATCAGCTGGTTAATTAGAATTTCTTGAAGCATCTAAAATTGATTTTGGTCCAAAAATAACAAAAACTACGACTTTATTCAGCACCGTCTTCTCTTCCTTGTTTGTGTTCAAACCTCAAATAAAGATTCAAACAGTTATGAATCAGTGAATCGATCAATGATTCGGATCACCAGTGTCAAGTGATTTCAGCAGTTTGGCACGCAATCCGAATCATGAATCAATACACTGATTCACAACCGTTTGAATTTTTATTTGAGGATTGAACACAAACAAGGAAGAGAAGACATGTTGAATAAAGTCGTAGTTTTTGTTATTTTTTGACCAAAATGTATTTTCGATGCTTCAAGAGATTATAATTAACCAACTGATGTCACATATGGACTACTTTGATGATGTTTTTATTCCCTTTCTGGATACACTTAGATATGCTCTCAGACTAAATATAAATTATCTCAAACTGTGTTCCGAAGATTAGGTCTTACGGGTGTGGCACGACATTAGGGTGAGTCATTAATGATATCAATTTCATTTTTGGGTGAACTAACCCTTTAAAACTGATCGTAGTGTTTATATTAGGGCCGGGACTCGATTAAAAAAATTAATCTAATTAATTAGAGGCTTTGTAATTAATTAATCGAAATTAATCGCATTTTGATTGCATATAAATATTTGACCTGAGAACAATGAGAAGTAATTTTTCACATGTATTTTTAGTATACCATTGAATAATGACTGAATACATAAGCTTAATCAACAAAATATAGTTTATTTATTTCAGTCTAGCAGTGCAATGTTTGCCATTAAGTTTAACAAAAGCATATTTGTGATATTTGAGGCTCGATGTGCTGCGGTGATACGCAAATTCCTTGTTGTATAGCTTGCACACAACCATGCTCTTGACGACGCTTCCATTCTTTCGTTTTTTTAAAACAAAATTTCCCATCCACGGGGCCAAGCAAAGCAGTCTCATCAGCTTCTTCATTCATGTTCACTCATGGTTTGTTGTTGTCGTGACTCCGGAGCGCTAGTTGGTGTTCCAGTATAATCGGTCCGTCAAAACTCATTTATTGAAAAACGTTCCGCGGTGCAAAAATAAGTGTGGTTAATTTTTTTTTTTTTTTCGTAATTAATTAACGCGTTAAAGTAATTAATAAACCCGGCCCTAGTTTATATACCTCAGCTCATGCTGAGGGGCATTTTGTTAGGCCTTCAGATTAGCTCAATAACAATGCATAGAGATCTTCATGGAATGGGTTATCATGGGCGAGCAGCTGCATCCAAGCCTTATATCACAAAGTGCAATGCAAAGCTTCGGATGCAGTGGTGTGAAGTGTGCCGCCACTGGAGTAACGAATCACACTTCACTGTCTGGCAATCTGATGGTTGAGTCTGGATTTGGCAGCTCCCAGGTGAACGGTACTTGCCTGACTGCATTGTGCAATAAAGTTAAAGTTTGGTGGAGGGGAAATTATGATGTGGGGTTGTTTTTCAGGATTTGGGCTTGGCCCCATAGTTCCAGTAAAATGAACTTATAATGCTTCAGCATACCAAGACATTTTGGATAATTTCATGGTGAATGGTCAAATTTCCATAAACAAACCCCCATTAACAAACCCTAGACCTTGTGGAGCCTTCCCAGAAGAGTTGAAGCTGCACAGGATGAGCCAACTCCACATTAAACCCTACAGATTAAGAATAGGATGTCCATAAAGTTCATGTGCATGTAAAGGCAGGCGTCACAACTTTTGGCAATATAGTGCATATCGTTTTGGCATCGATATTGGGTGCATCCATGACAGTCACATCACAGGATGTGCAATGTCAAGAATAGGGATCTTAGTTGATCAGACCCATGTGATTTGTGGATTAATTGCAAAATGTATTCATCATAGATGAAAACGGTTATAATTTGTATGTGTTTTTAAGTCCTGTCAGTTTAAGCACCAAGCGCAAAAACACTGGAACACAGCTTTCTGTGCACACCACACACAAAGCCCCGAAGTCAGGCCTCTTTCTCTTCTTTTGAGCTTGAATGGACAGCTGCACGCAAAATTTAATCAAATTGTCTGTTACATGTAGTAAACAATTGAGAAAGAAAACTGTGCATAAGTATGATCCGCATTTATCTTAAAGTGACAGCAGCCTAATATACTCAGCTGTTTGTCTCCAATGTTAATCAAACAACAAAATCTCTTTTGTAGCTTTTAACATAGATAAATTATATTAAAATATTTATATTTAATTTATACAGTGAAGACTAGTTTTATTTTTCAATGTCGGTATCTAAATAGATGAACCTGAAAAATAAAGCACTACTTGTGGGATAAATGTGCACGTGTGAGTACCAAGCAGCAACTTGAGGTGCTCCCTTGAGAACCAGACCAAAAAAGTTAAGCGCACCCCTGTGTATAAACGTTTATGTTATACAGACTTAAGTAAAGTTTTCATAGAAAACAATTTTGTTGTACAGAAATTGTACATGAGATTTTCTGAGTAAAATATATCTCCCATCACAAAAATAAATCGTTATGTATATGTATGTGTATATATAAATTGGCATATGAAGTACAAAAAGTTAAAGATGCACACAATGAAAACTGATTAAACACTGATAAAAAAAAGTATATTAGATGTATATACTGAATATTTACCATTGATTGAACAGTATGTTCACTTACCTTTAATGCCATCTCATATCATATTGGCATCTGAGTATTTAGCTGTTGATTCTTGTAGCTTGATGTGTCATGAGCATTTAATGAACATCACTGTATGGTGGACCACTTGACAACACAAGTGTAATAATACCCAGTGCATTCATTAAAGAACCCAATATTATTGGGAAAAAAAGCCTTTGCAAATGCATTTTATATACATCCATATATAACAGCCACTTTATTAGGTACACCTGTTCAACAGCTGGTTAATGCAAATATCTAATCAGCCAGTCGCATGGCAGCAACTCAATGCATTTAAGCATATAGACAAGATAAAGGCCTTGTCCACACTTACACAGGTTTTTTTCATGGGAGTTCTTCACTTCACTTCACTTCAGACTGGAATTCAATCCAGTTTCATCTTCCACACAACAACACTGAAACCGGAGTTTCTAGAAACGTTCAACCTGGCAGGAGTTTTCTGAAAAGTTGTTTCAGTGTCCAGATACTGCGTTTGCATGTGGACGAACGGTCAAACCACACAAAAAGGCTGCGGTTTTGAAAATACCTGTGTTCGTGGGGACAGGGCCTAAGATGAACCGGTTAAGTTCAAACTGAGAATCAGAATAAGGAAAAAAGATTTAAGTGACTGAAATCTATTGGGGTTTTCACACACAACCATAAGGTTTCCAGGTAATGGTCCAAAAAAAGTAAATATCCAGTGAGCAGCAGTTCTTTGAGTGAAAATGCCTCATTGATGCCACAGGAGAATGATCAGACTGGCTCGAGCTGATAGAAAGGCAACAATAACTCAAATTACATGACCGACATGAAAAATAGAAGAAGATTGGCACCAATGCTTCCAGCACCTTGGTGAATCTATGCCACAAAGAATTGCGCTAGTTCTGTAGGCAAAAGGGGGTCCAACGTGGTATTAGTAAGTTGTACCTAATAAAGTGGCTGCTGACCGTATATTCAGCCAATGTGACTGACATCACAATACATGCTCCCATAAACAGCAAATGCTGCTGCAGATATGGACTTTATTATGAATAAAGCATATTCTTGGTTCCTAGAATTACCAGGGCAGATTATCTATTATAAAATCAAGCAAGGAGGTCACCTATATCATGCAAGGTTTAGGTATAAAAGGCTTTCATGTACAAATTCAAATATAAACACAAAACACAGACAAACTCTATGTCAAGTATATTATGCAAAATCCCTGCCCATGTTTCCTGGCAACTTATGTGGCAAACCAAATAGCTAGGAGCAGGCCAAAAAAACAACCAATGGAACTGACCTGTCAGTCAATATCTGTTGCCACATGAGAAGCCAGTAAACTATTTTGCAAGTACAATGTATCGGTCATGCTTCTTGCCTCAATCTGAACAGTTTCTTTTGAATCTTTAATTACAGCTTCCACCAACCAAAGTTCCACAATTCAGCATAACCGACAATTTTTTTAACAGCAACTTAAAGTGAAAAACGACTGTATTAGGGTTCTTTATGAGACTGTTTTGTAAGCTTTATTGGATGTGTGTGAACTACAAGAATATTTCACAGCCAAATACAGTAGATATATGGAATAAAACTAACAAAAAGTAAGGATATCACCTACAATCAAAGGTACCACTGCTACAAAACCACACACAATGTTTAACCTATTAAAATAAGATTGTGGTTAAAACAAAAAGGCATTTACATTACACCAGATATTATACCAAGGCCATTAAGTGTACTACAGGATTGACCAACGACTGAAGAGTCAATGCTCTTTCTTCATCAGGCAGTACACATTGGAAATGAAGAATTTCATGGGAACCTGCAACAGGAAAAAAGACAAGTTGAAAAAACATGGAGAGAATTTTTAAAACTGGTTTGTATAATGACAGTGGGTTGCATTTACTACTAAGAACACAACTATTGAACAAGTCAACCAAAAATTAAAAAAAAGATGCAGAAACTACCACAAAAGCTGTTTTTGTTGGATTTTAATCTAAATATTAAATTTAAGCAGCATTTGATGTAAATGAGTAAGCTGATGTAATCAAGTTCTGAAGTTTAGAAAAATGTAGCAAAGCAAGAAACAAAACTTGTGTCTCTATCTTTCTATTCACATAGCGCAATTACTATCGGTATTGGCTACTCAACAGAGCCATAAACTCACCATAAATGCTGTACAATTGTCATTACAAAATCTCCTAAAAATACTTGGTGCGGTTGAGAGCTCTCTGCGCAAGCTGGCCGCTCTCATCCGTGATTTTCTCCCAGTCTGTCTGACCAACTACAAAACCAATCGCGCGTTTTCTGTCGGCATCCTTCTTCTCTTCGAGATCAGCCCAGCGTACCTGCAAGATCAGCAAGTTTAATGAGTGCAAAATGTTTGTTTAAATTACGACCCTCCCCAAAACCAAACAAGAAAAGCAATGAAAATTCAACAGGTGAGTCTTTGTTCAGTAAAATAAAAATACAGACCAACAATTCAATCATTTTCAAAACACGGCTCTCAATCTGCAATTCTCAAGAACATTCAGAAAAAAACTGAACAATAGGTAAACAGAAATAGCAAGTGAAAGCAAACACAAAATAATGTGCACCACATTACCCTCTTTTTGCCAGGTTCAGACATGCGACTGGCATAATCATCCGGCAGCTGGAGGAAGTCTTCCATGCCGGACACATCAGTGTCTCGTTTTCTCTTGCCTCCTCCCGCCAGACCATCCAACTTGTCTGGAAGGACAAAGCAGCATCTAAAGTCATCACCAATTCTACAACTGATGAACACTTATTTTGTCAAAGCTACTAAAACCTGGTAAATTACATGCTAATATGAAAAAAAATATTACTCTTTTATGATCGATGGCCATTTAAAGACATATTGCAGGCACAATTCATTAGGATTAAGCAAAGTTACGAGGGCTTCTCACACAGTGCCGAATTAGCATTTTTTTTTAAACCAGATAGAGCTTATAAAATCATTTTCAGATATATAGATTGTTTATTTTGTTCTGAAAAAAAGGGATTACAATTGTTACAATTTTTTCTTAGTTCGGTTCGGACCGAAAAAAAAATTCTAAATGGACCAAGTCACGTGCGAGTAAACAATCCTCTCGTTGTTCATGATGCACTTGCTTATTTTGGCTTTCTTTGGAAGCGGTCTTTATATTACTTCATCATTTTAAGCAAAAATCAAGGCTTCAGTATTTTAATGTGTTTTGGACAGTTGTTCTGAAATATGTTCGTCAGACCAAATTTCGAATATGTATTTTACTGTCTTTGCTCCAGGTTAACCCATTAGCAAAAGCAAAACAAACACTGCTGCTTTTCATGCAACATATGTAACCGTCCATTGGTTTGGATTGTTTTTTCCACCACAAGCAAACCTCCCAAGACCGCCTTGTTTAGGTGATCATGGGCCGATTTTTTAGTGCGGCTCCAAATGCAATTACAGTGTTCATACATGCCTAAATGAACCAAACTAATGGGAGAAAACGCAGCAGGTTCCAAAACAAACACTCCAAATGAGCCAGATGTGAAAATGCTTCTAAACATACATACACTTTAATGCGGCGTATAACTGTCTGAGAGGAAAATTAATATGTTTCAATTTCAAGTGACTTAAAGCAGCCAGAGCAGATCTACACAATGATATTCTAACAGATGGACAACCAGTTAATAAAACATTTCAGATGTGGTGTTTGTCCAATTGTTGTTACTAGCTTCAGTAAATGCAAATAAAATGATTCGAATTTGTACATTTGTAAATCCAGGGATAATTTACAAATGTACATGGTGCAAACGTAGTGAGAAATCTTGAAACCTTAATTAACCCAGGGAAAAAGTATGAAATAAATTACCCATAATTATATGACAAAGACCAAAAATGAAAAACAAAATAAAAAAAAGACGACAACATACAGTACAAACAATGTATACTGCTTGTGTAGAACTACAAATAAATAAATACCCACCAAGCTTTGCTTCTGAAGTGTCCATCTCCCATTTGCTTTTCGGAAGGTATCCCTATATTACAGAGAGACACTCCAACTGTTAATCCTCAGGGGATGAGAGACAGAGGGGACAGACAGTGTGACAGAGAGGGCAGGAACAGAATAGGGGCTGGGGAGCAATGATGATGCTTTGGATGATGAGAGAATAAGCTTGAGAAAAAGATAATTAATAAGTCACAAAGGCAACAATGAGCTCTCAGCAATTGGTAAACAGTCATTATTTTCAGGATGAGGAATAGTCTACTGAATACAGAAGTGCATGCATATTTGAAATCTACTGAGGTTTTTCTATATTCATACATTGTTGACTGCTTTACACATTCATTTAACTGTAAATCACAAAGCCAAGACACATTTTTGTAGCAGAGAGCAGTCTTTTCATGGGAAAAGACAAAAAGCCAACTGCACAACACGCAGAAAATACTCAAGACTGACAAAGGAGTCCACTTTCAAATGTAAAATTATTCTCTGCACCCTTCAGAAGTATTTCTCAATCCTGCCCAAGAGAAACCACCACAACACTGGATTTCAGGATTGAGAAACACTGCTCTTCTTTCATCTGACGAATATATAAATAGAAAAGTAGGAAGTTCTGTCATTTTTAATTTAGAATTTCCATTTAATTAGCGATACAGTTAAAAGTACCAATCCCCAAAAAACGGACTTCCCTTGATTAAAATCAGAAAGTTATAACTAGTTAAAATGTAAATGTCCATATCATAATTAAAATTAAATGGCTAAGTATTAAATGGTGATTTACACAAAAATCAAGAATTAAACAAAACTTCTGTATAAAGCAGTGGCTCTTATACTTTTTTGGTCATGCGGCACACTACTGGTGTAAAGTCATCCCCAGTTAGACCATCTACAAAATAATAGCACAAATTTCTGGATGAGAGATTTTAATGTTTCTAATGCACATACATTTAGCCTCGATGCATTTTCTCTTTTGTATATAGAGTTTAATAAAATGTAGTAATATAAAATATTTTCTCAAATTACAATGCCACAAAGTTCAGATTGCATGCTTGCTTCAGTACAAAAAGAGTTTGCTATAAGGAGTACAAAGTCTATAGATGAATAAACAATGTAAGATTTAGATTTTATAATCAGCTAGACTATAATGTCTTCTATGGATTATAATGTCTGGTATCATTTCTTAAAGAAACACAAAATCAAAAACAATCATTAGTTTTGCAACTTGCAACCAATCATAATGTTTGAAGCTGAAAATTTCACTTGAGACATTCATGCTTTTACCAAAGAGTGCATGTTTGTGTTATATAAAAATCACTGCATCATAATTGTCATAGCTATAGTTTATAATAGGGATGTGCATAACTAGTTGACCAGACAATACCGTTTCTCTAGTTGAAATTTGAAAAACCAGATGCTTACATTAATGTTTTTTGCACATGTATGTTTGCTTTATTTCTATACAAAGGCTACGTTCAAAATACTCCCATGTTACACTTTTCAAAATAATGTAGAGTTTTTAAAGTGTATACTGGAGCAGGGGGGAAAAAACATTGCATTTTTCCAAAGACCTTGCATTCCTTTTCTCCACTGTGTCTGAGCAAATTGAGACTGTATTGTGACAAAACCGTTCCGTTTTCATCTACATCATGTCAAACTAAATAAATTAACTGGATTAAAGGCGTGTTATACTACTGGTGATTAGGTAAATATACAATTATATACCAGTTTAAATGGGAAAAAATATGAAAAGGAAATTACTTGTACACATGACTGGCAGCAAAATCAAAATTGACATGTTGTCAAGTACTTTTCATACACGAGGACTGCATTCAAATCAGCACTTTTATTTGAGGATTTCTGTTAAAAATAGGCTATTGGGTTTGTATTTGATAATTAATTAATTGATCCTCACTGCTTATCGATTCAGGTGATTTGAATAAATATGGCTATATTAGCTAATGCTGAACTGCTATATCAGTGATAGATTCATTTGACCGCTTGATGCATCTTAAGTAGGTAGGTTATTTCAAATGAATAACTTATTCAGAGGTTTGTTAGACAAGTATACTACAAAATTTCCATTTGAACGTTAAAGGGGGGGTGAAACACTCAGTTTCAGTCAGTGTCATGTCAATCTTGAGTACCTATAGAGTAGCATTGCATCCTGCATATCTCCGAAAAGTCTTTATTTTTTTTATAATTATATAAGAAAGATGCGCTGTTCCGAGTCTTTCCGAAAAAAGCCGAGCGGGTGGGGGCGTGTCGTGTGAGCGGAGCTAAATAATGACGTGTGCAGCAGCGCGCTGCTATTGTGTTAAGTGTATCGAGTGCGTCGTAAAGCTGTCATCCCTAACAGCGGGGAAAAAACTTTATTCAAAATAAAAATATGGCTTTTAATCAGATACAGCCATACATCTATGATCCGGAATCAGACCCAGAGGCTGCAGTTGAACAGGAGCAGCAGCAAAAACGACTAGAGCAGGACGTCTCTATGTGGTACGATATACACTAACTATATAATATGCTTAGCGGCTTGTGTTATTTACATATTTATACTTGAATTATATCGTCGTATTTTTGTCTTTGAAGGTGTACATGTGGGAAGTGCAGTTGTGCACGTGTGTTTGTGTGTTTACGCGTGGTTTGTGTAGACAGGTTAAGTTAGTGTTTACATAGAAAGACACGGAATAGTAGCGCATTTGAATGAAGAAGCGTGCTTATTTAGTTCAACATATTTCCCCCCTCTTTGTGTATTGTTGAGTGCTTTTACAATACACAAACATAAAGTTACACATATAGTGGCCAGCTAAACAAATGTACACGCACTACACATCGCATGCTCCATTGATCAATTTCTATACATAGTAATATATATAGTAACTATACGTGATCATGTTTGGGCTACTTGATGAGCATAGACACAGACATTTGAAGCAGTCTAACTCACCGCCCGCGGTTCTAACGTTGGGACTGCTCCATCCTTCAGCATTAGGCTATTGGAAAATCCGGCGTCATGCTGGGCCATGTTTATGAAACAGTCGGCACCGAAATGCAGCGAACAGATATAAACATTCGCGCAACTCAGTTGCTGATCCGGAAAAGCAAATTACATCCACTGTTGCCTTACCGCGGGGTTTTGGGGGAATCTGTGCAGGACTGTCTTGGTCTGGCAACCAAAAACGCACTTTTTGATGTCATTGTTAATTGTGCACATTACCTGTGCAGCGCAGCCTACGAGCGCTTTGATGGGCATAGCCTGTTGCTTTCGCTCTCTCCCTCTCTCTCTCTCCCTCTCTCTCTCTCACACGCTTCCGGTAGAATTGTCCGTAAGGCCCATACAAGGAAATTCCGCCCCCACTAACGTCAATGGGGACGCATGATCGCAAAAAACTTGCCGAAACTTATGACTAACCGGAAGTAGTATTTTTGACAAAGAAATACTCCCATCAAACGTCCACCTTAACTTTTGAAACTTTGTCCATGTTTAGTATGGGATTCCATGTCTTTAAAAGTGTAAAAAGATCAGTATGCATGAAACAGCATTTCACCCCCCCTTTAATGAAATTAGTTATGGCGCGCACCCCTAGTTTATTGGACATAACTGGCCCAGTTCCATAAATATAGAATTCAAATTAAATATTGCTGAATAATTTGCAAGAACATAGATGCTGCTTTTCAACAGTGTTAAATATCAGAAGTACTACAAGGTATGGGACTGAACAGCCAGGTTGGAAGAAATCTTGTGTTTTACAAAGAACTGAACAGTCTCTTATATCCGCAGCTGTTCATTTGAAATCTATGAATATTTAAAATACATATAAATCAATGTTAGTTCTGAAAAGTAAGGAGTACTGGCAGTGGTACTGAAATACAAAGCATTTTAAAAGGTTTACATGGCTGTTATTGACACCAGCAAAGAAGGATAAATTGATTAAATGTTGAGGCCAAAACAAGGATACATACATTTTTCATCTGTATTACTTTTCTTTATGCTTTACTTTGTTTTCAAGCCATAATTCCATGTATTAAATTGGATTCTTGGTAGGTAAATGGCATTTGGCATCTGGAATGATTTTTGCTTTGGCTTATTCTTTCAAAGCCAGGATTCCTTTAGTGCGACTAACTCATCCTGAAATTTCAGCTTTTCAGTGCATAAAAAAAAGAAAGCTGACAAAGTATGTCAACTTAATTTTAGAAAGACTTCAGTCAAAAGGAGCCACAAAGCTGGATGTGCAAAAATTATGGACAAAAAAATGATTTATGAATTTTGTCTTGGAAGTAACCATACACACATGGACAATATTTTTTTTAAACAAACTATTCCAAAATAAAAGAATCCTTTACTTAAACTAAAATACACTGTCATTAGTCTGTGTAAAACAGTGCTGTGTAATGCTAGGTTCAGACTACACAATAGTTTTGTCTGTTACGATAGTCATAGTCAAATTATGATTTTGAATCCTAAATTCTTGTCATGGACAAGAAACATGTAAGACTACATGTTACTTCATGCGTAGTTTCATTGAGAAAGCAGAACTAGCGACTGACTCCTGGAAAAAGAACTTAAACAAGCCACATTAACTTAATGCTAATTCCATTACTCACTGAAGCACGCCTCCCCGTTTGCCAGCATTTATCTTTTTTCCATTCTGTCCATCTCATTTCACCATGTTTGAAAGCTTTGTATGGAAGAGCAAGTGTCCTGCTATTGGTGAACAAGTGTGTGCCAAAACTTCTTGTGTGTCATGTGAAGGCATAAACCCAATACTCAGAATTTGTCCTCTGCATTTAAAGCCCAAAGTATACTTCAGCTGAATGCAATTTCCCTCAGGAGGGTTTGCGGGCGTCCACACACACCCTCCGCGTACAGCCTAATTTTTGAGATGGTGCACGTACAACAGCGCACGCGCCAGGAAATTCAGAGGAGTCACAACAGTTGTACTATGCAATGTGCGCATGTGTGGAACTTGGCCATCTGCAGTTGGGTATACTTTGAAAGCTGTGCAGACGACCATGCGTGAGATGCACCCAGACGCGGATATTGAAGTATATCTGGAGCTTAACCCATCCAAGTTAGTTTACAAACATTAGAAGTAGTGAGTAATGAGCACACACTGAAAACCATGGACACAGGGCAGCCATTTTTGCTGTGGCACCCAGGAAAAAGTAATTTTGAGAATCAAACTCGTAACCGCCGGGCCATAACTCCATTTGGCCCTGACTGCCAATTCACCCTTTTTTAAAATGAAAAAAAAAAAAAAACATGCTAGTCTTTCTGTCGTGAAGCATCATAGACGAAGTTGGTTGTGATCTTCAACTATTACACATTTTACTAGATGAGACTATCAATTATTTCATCCCGAAGCCCATTGTCTTTTACGAATTATATTGCGTAGTCTGAACCAAGCATAAAACCAAAAGTTAACTTTCACATTTCGAAAAGCTTAATTGGTTAGACATCATTCAGTTCAACGTTTCTTTAAGCCCCAAAATGTCTACTTTTTTTTTATCTCTTTAAGAGTATTTTAATTTTCTTAATGCAAGAACTTTCTTGCTTGCTTACAATGCTCTCACAATATCTAGTTACTATATTTGTACATTAATTTCAGCTTGTTAGAACAAACCTAGATAAAGTTAGTCAACATAATACAAGTTGGTCTTTCTGGCAGGGTTGCCATTTGGTTTAGTTCTTTGCACATCTACCAAAGAAAAAAAGAAAACTTTTCTTCTAAAAGTAGCTTCACTGAATTAATGGCTCTATAGTGAGACCTGTTTTATTACAAGTGAACAGAGACAATAATACAGAGCAGTGTAGAGCTCCCTACAAGAGGAAACTGAGATGCTTTCAATTATTCCCCTGAATTGCATGTCCCACAGCAAAAAGTTTGTATTAAGAATTCAACTACAACATACATTACAAATGCATCTGTGTGAAGATCACACAATAATTGCGAGGCTGTTTAATATACACTATATTGCCAAAAGTGTTGGGACCCCAGCCTTTACATGCACATTCATTTAATGACATCCCATTCTTAATTCATAGGGTTTAATATGGAGTCAGCCTACCCTTTGCAGCTATAACAGCTTCAACTCTTCTGGAAAGGCTTGCCGCAATGTTTAGGAGTGTGTTTATGGGATTTTGACTATTCTTCTGGAAGCACATTTGTGAGGTCAGGCACTGATGTTGGACGAGAAGGCCTGGCTCGCAGTCGCCGCTCTAATTTTGTGTCCAAAAGTATTCTATCGGGTTGAGGTCAAAACTCTGTGTCCAAATTCACTCATCCATGTCTTTACGGACATTGCTTTTTGCACTGGTGTGCAGTCATGTTCCTACAAACTTGGGAGCATGTACTTGTCCAAAATGTCTTCGAATGCTTAAGCATTACAAGTCTTTTTCACTGGAAGTAAGGTGTCAACCTAAACCTTACCCTTGGCACAATGCAGTCAGGCAAGTACCGTTCTCCTGCCAACCACCAATCCCAGACACATCCATCGGATTTTCAGACACAAGCATGATACAGACGCACTGCATTCAATGCTTTGCATTGCACTTGGGTGATGTAAGGCTTGGATGCAGCTCCTCAGGCCATGAAACCTATTCCATGAAGCTCTCTACGCACTGTTCTTGAGCTAATCTGAAGGCCACACAAAGTATGGAGGTCTGTAGCTACTGACTCTGCATAAAGTTGCCAATTTCTGCCCACTGTGCACCTCAGCATGCGCTGACCCCGCTGTGATTTTATGTGACCTACCACTTTGTGGCAGAGTCGCTGATGTTCCAAATTGCTTCCATTTTGTTATTCTAGTAGTGAGGAAATTTCACAAATTAACTTATTGCACAGGTGGCAAACCATCGCGGTGCCAGGCTTGAATTCACTGAGCTCCTGAGGGCAACCCATTCTTACACAAATGTTTGTAGAAGCAGTCTGCATAGCTTGGTGCTTGATTTTATAAACATGTGGCCATGGAAGTGATAAGAAAACCTGAATTTACTGATTTGGAGGAGTGTCCCAATACATTTGGCAATATAGATAATTTGGCTAGATAAAATTAGATTTACATTAAAAAACTATATCATAGGAAATTCTTACAAAAACTGCTACTAGTTTAAAAAAATGAGTGACCTTAGAAGAGCAATGTGTTTGAAGCATGTTTCAGGTAACATTTTAAAAGCCTTTCTTACATTTTATTAATTGAAACTCAGAGATCAGTTCTACCAGCTGCATTTTTAAAAATATTCATTGCCAATTACAAGTCTCAATTGTAAGTAAAAATAATAATAATAATTATAAATTAGCTAAATGTTGTGGATCTTTAAATAAGGATTAGGAAAATATGAAGATTTAGGAGGACAAGCAGAGAAAGACAATTATAAATATCATCATAAATTACATCAAAGTTTGTTCATTTTTCAAACACTTTAAAGCTAGGTAAAGTCACTGCCTTTAGTAAAACGTGATATTTGCTGTTGCCAATATATTTGCTTGAGAAGACATTTAATAATCCATATTAAGAATATGGATAGCAATTATTTTACATACCCCAGGAGATCCCATGTCTCAGGAATATTCTTTTTTATTTGTTAATTTTTTATCTTGTTTGGATTGGGAAAGAGTATCCTGAAACATTGATCAATAACAAGAGCACTTACCTTGTTTAGGTGAGAAACTGGGTCAAGTAACTATAAAGTTACAATTTAAATTATTGGATAAAAGCATGCATGCAATGCGAGGTCCTACCAGATCTGTCTCGTCGTCATCCTCCTTTTTCATTTCAGCCTTTTGTTCTTCTTCAGATGGGTTGAAGTCTTCCATTTCCACCTATCACAAAAGCAGTATATGTTACTATAAGAAAAGCATAAGGAAAATACATTTACAATTTCTTTAATGAACATCATAACAGCACAGGTGATCAACAAACTTACGTCTTCAATTGCCGCATCCTGCAGTAGAGACCTGATATCTAGTCTTATCATATGGGGTGGTGCAGACTCCCAGCCACTGGCCAGCTGTGCACAAAATGCATATTATTAGTCAGACTCATGACCAATGCTGTCATATAGTTCTTGTGATAATCTGGGCATGTATTAAATCATAAAAACAGCAAGCGCTCTGTTTTTAAGTTAAGTGAAATACCTTTGAAATATCCTTTAATGTTCGCCCATGTATGTTTCTCTTTGTACATGTTTGGTGATCAGTGGTTATTTCAGCCAAGTACACCTGAGAATTAAAAGTGGGATATGAGGTAGAGATAAAAAGTAGTAACTGTCGCTCTAGAGAGATAAAAACTCAAGAGGAAGCTCACCTCAAATCCTTTTGTCTTAGCAGCACTCCAGAACTGGTCGAAATACTTCACTTTATCATTGATGGCATCCAGGATAATGAACGGAAAAAATCCATCATCCAGCGTTTTCTTAAATGTCTTCAACATGCTGTTTCGATATGTGTCTTCCATCTCTGGTTCATATTCATATTCAAGCACCTAATGAAGACGGCCAGGAAGACGTGCATGATCAGTTAGAGAAAATTAGGTTAGGTGTCCTTTTTTTATTTGATTTTTTTTTATAAAACAAACACAAAGGACTAGTTCAAACCTTGTTCTTGACACGCTTCCCAGTATCAGGGTCCTTCTCAACTTTTTCCACTTCGGTCATGAAATAATCATCCAGACCAAGAACTCTGGGTGGTGCACCACCACATTCAACCTCTTTATCCTACATCAGTAAAAGTATATATTTACTTAATGGATAAAGTGAAATGACCAAGTAATTTATAATTTAAAAAAAGCAAATACAAAACATCGTACATTAGCAAAAAACTAAGTTATTTTGCTCTTTCCTTTGGTTATGTGACATCTCCTTGGCCCAAAACATCTAATCTAAAATACTTTTAGCTATGTGAACTTGATGAAATCATAATGAAATGCAAATATGCACTGCAGTCTCAGCATTGCCAAAATGGGCAGTATAGATAACATTAGCTTAAACTACAGCAGATAGTTTTCTGTATATTTATGAGCTATCTTAATAATAGAATTGAGTTTAGTATAAATGTTTAGAGGCAACTCTATCGTCCATCCTGAGGACTTGTTCAAGTAGACCGAGCATGCATAATCATTAATAAACATTAAAATATCTCTGCGGTAAATGAAGGCACAACAAAAAGTTTTACCCTAATAAGTTTGGCCACATGACTTTTTCCACTTCCAGGTAATCCACGCATTATGACTACAATCTGAAAAGAAAAAATACTGTGAGTAAAACATGGTATTCAAAAGTAGAGCATAATTACAATAATAACAAAAAAAATGATGGCATACCCTGTCAGGTCGAGCTGATCGACCTGGGGGTTTGAGGATGTCCTCAGCATTCTTTATCTCTGGTTTCTTCTCCACACGAGGAGGGGGAACAGGTGCAGAAGGGGGCAGTGAGTTGGGTGGCGGGGCACGCTCATCTGGATAGCTCCTCCGATCGCCTGGGTAAGAAATATAGGCATCTTACACAGGTCCCAACTTTTCAGGCTTAGTGATTACTCGGTTATTAATGGTTGGCTTGTGTAAGAGGACAATTTTTAAGTGTTACTTCACTACTAGCAAAAATCAATAAAACTAGGTTGCCTATGCAGCTGTCTTCCCATTTGCTAAAAATGTAGGAAAACCTCCATACACACAACGCTCTGGGCATATTGCTGTCTAAGGCCATTCCCACCAATCTGCTATGGATATGCTTTACCAGAGTCAAGTACCGCCTTGTTTTAGTTGGAAATACTTTTCAGCCAACTTTTAGTCATATTTGTGTCAATTTGTATTGTTCCCATGTTCAAGAACTCAACATCCATTAGAATTTAGATGAATATAGATGTTATAGGCCACTTTCACTGAGTGCCCTATTTCAATGAGTAGTATTCATACGTATTTGTTTAAATGGTTTTATTATTAAACAAATTATATAAACCTATGTTGTCAGTGGACTACAAAAACTGGTTCTTGCCTTTATATTGTCATTCAAACCAGAAAAACGCTGTAAATACAGAGAGAATTCCACAATATATTCCTGAAATAAACTGCCATCCCATCAGTTCAGTCCAACTTACCAAAGCAAAACAATGTCATGTACAGGTAAGAAAGCTTTTGCCATAGTGTTCTAATTTTGCTGTTTAAAGAGCAGGAAGGTCTCAAGATAAGCATGGGCTATTCCAGTATATTTTTCTGTTAATATGAAAAATCAGTACATTTGGTGGGTGAATTATATATATATATTAGGGCCGGGACTCGATTAAAAAAAATAATCTAATTAATTAGAGGCTTTGTAATTAATTAATCAAAATTAATCGCATTTTAATTGCATATAAATATTTGACCTGAGAACAATGAGAAGTAATTTTTCACATGTATTTTTAGTATACCATTGAATAATGACTGAATACATAAGCTTAATCAACAAAATGTTGTTTATTTATTTCAGTCCAGCAGACCAGCGCAATGTTTGCCATTTAGTTTAGCAAAAGCATATTTGTGATATCGGAGGCTCGATGTGCTGCGGTGATACGCAAATTCCTTGTTGTATAGCTTGCACACTACCATGCTCTTGACGACGCTTCCATTCTTTCGTTTTTTAAAACAAAATTTCCCATCCACGGGGCCAAGCAAAGCAGTCTCATCAGCTTCTTCGTTCATGTTCACTCATGCCCTGCGTCTCAATCAGCTCCCTAGTTCACTAGTCAGGGCACTGATCAGAACATAAGTCAATGGGCTGACTCCCTGATCAGTGCCCTGACTACTGAACTAGGGAGCTGATTGAGACACACCCATGGTTTGTTGTTGTCGTGACTCCGGAGCGAGCGCTAGTTGGTGTTCCAGTATAATCGGTCCGTCGAAACTCATTCATTAAAAAACGTTCCGCGGTGCAAAAATAAGTGTGGTTAATTTTTTTTTTTTTGCGTCACGTAATTAATTAATCTTAATTAACGCGTTAAAGTCCCTGTCCTAATATATATATATATATATATATATATATATATATATATATATATATATATATATATATATATATATATATATATATATATATATATATATATATATATATAATCTTGCTTAGCAGCATAGTTAATGCTAGGCTAAAAAAAATGGCCAGCAAGTTGAAGGGATTGGTTACAAATATACATATTTGTGATGTAGAAAACCAGGGCGATTTCAAAACACGTTTGAGACTTTCTTTGGTTCAGTTTTAAGGAGAAAATTCTCAGCAAAGGTGCTGACATGAATTTGCACATGGTACTTAAAGCATATTCAAAAATAAAAAACATTTCCACTTCACCTTTAAAAGCTAAGAGATGGATTATTTTATAATTCACTTACTACCATAGCTTGAGGATCCATGGTCATAATGCTCAAGACTCCTCTCATAGGAAGACCTCTCATAACTTGACCGGCTGTAAACCTCTCGGTCCCTGCTCGAGCGGCTTGGGTGATCTCTTTCTCTTTCTCTGTGCCCTGGACGAGGCCCAAGTGGAGGTCTAAAACCAGACATACAAAAATAAAAAAATGTTTTTTCCAGTCTGCGACAAACTAGTGCTCTTCACAAAAATGTTGATGTAGGTAATTACATTTTTCAATATTAATGAACCAATATGGGTATAAAATACATAAAAAATTAGATGCTACTTATGACAAAATGGATGCAGCTATGGCTGCGACTAACTATTATTTTGATAATTAATTAGTTGTTCGATAATCGATCTGTGGCAAATCCATAGTTTAACTATTAACAGTATTTGTTTGGTTATACAAATGGTAATCAATACGGCAAAAACAGTTTTAGCAGATAAGAGGAATGTTCTGCATGAACACTATGGACAGAGTAACCTGTTACAGCCATTACATTATCCTGTAGAAACATCTCACATTTATATTAAAAGTACACACCGTTATCCCTTTACAGTTACTACTCAATATGAGCTTTATACTCAAAAAAATACTTCAATTACATGTTGCTGTTTAAAATAAAATTCACCATCCTAAATCTATTTCAGATAAATCGTAAAGATATTTCAGCTAAATTTATGTTTTTGTGCTGAATATTAATTGTCTCTGTTGGACACTAGTCTGTGTGCAGGTGCTTGTTCAGTGAAGTTTGAAGCTTAAAGCAGACTGTCCATCATGCTTTCACGCAGAATCAGAGTATATAACCTGTAAAATTTAATTTTTGCGCTGAGGACACAGACACACGTTATAGTGTGTTTTAAATGCTAATGCACGTTTTAAATAAAGAATTCTCATGTTTTGGGCACTTGGATGACATACCTTTCCTGCAGCAGCTTGCCGTTTCCACTCCACTATTTCTAGATTCATATTTTGTCCATAAAAATTAATTATTCAGTGTTGTAATTTGACGCGACTGCTGGAAGTTTACCGCGCACAGAGGCAGACCCGACTAATCAATAATGAGAATTGTTATCGATGATTTTCATTATTAGTAATGTCTTGAAGTACCTACCGTTCATCTCGTAGGTAACGGTCCCTTTCATATCTGTCTCTCTCATAATCCAGAGCTGGCTTCTCCCTATATGGATCTCTCTCCCAATCCCGGTCATAATCTCTGGGACCACCATATGGGTCACTTCTTCTGTCATAGTATGGGTCTCTAGGGCCAAGCAGTTCTAACAAAGAGAAGTTTGTCACACATTAATAAAAAAGAAAAAAACATAAAAATAAACACACCTAATGTTCTTATGCACACAAACCCAATGTTCAAAATTGTAATTTTTACAGAACAGAGCCAACCTTTCTCATACAGTCGCTCAGATGGTGGTGGGCCAGGTCTCAACACAATCCTCTCTCCATAAGATATCCTTTCTACTGTTGCACCTGTTGCATCTGCTAAATAAAAACACAATGTAGTTTAACAGGATACATTAACAATTATGTCAGTTGAGAGGCATAATATATACTGACCACGACCATGCCCATAGTCCACTGTTTTGGCAATGAATGCGGCTGTAGGGACAGGTGCTGAAGAATGAAGAAAGTCTGCAGACTGATTTGAAGGGGGCAAACCAGCTTCCAAAGCTTGACCAGGAATAGTCTGTCCCGTTTCTGACAATAAATTTGTAGCCTTTAAGAAAAACAAAATGGTCAGGTAATCAGTGGCTTTTCAATAAAATGCTATTGTTATTGGTCAGTTTCTAAATTGTATTATTTGAAACATTCAAAGAAAAATTCAAAGATGGCATACCTGCAGAGCACTTTTAACCTCAGGTGGAATTTCCAATCCAAGAATTCCAGGGGGAAGTTCTGAAGGCAACCCAGTTGAATCTGGGTTGGGAGCTTCTCCAAAAGCCCTCTTGCTTTCCTGGAGCTCTCTATGAGGTTAAATAAAATCAGTAAGATTTCAACTTTTAAAATCTTAGCCAGTTGGCCTGTATCACTTCAGTGTTATTTAAATAATGATACTTATAATGAAATCAATGTTACCGTATCATTTTCAGCTCCTGGGCAGCTTTTAAAATTATCTCATGCTGCCTTTGAGAAAGAGCAAGTACAGCTTTATTTGCACTAGGGGAAGACTGCTCAAGTGGGATATCCGAGGTTTGAGGTGCTGGCAGGCCAGCTAGAGGTTCTGAGTCATGTTCATAATGGGGCTTCGTTTCACCAACTGTATGAGAGTAACCTCTCTCTTGTGGAGGTAGAGGTGGTGGCCTTTCCCAATCTGAATGAGAGTGAAATGAAGGCTCCCTATCTCTTTCTTGATAAAGCGGATCATCAGGGTAACAAGGTCGTCTTCGTTCCTCTCTATATCGATCCTCTTCGTCGTATGGAAATGGTCTCTCTCTTCCCTCTAACCAGTGATCCTCTCTAATGTGCTCTGGGCGACGATGTGGTGGATACTCTTGGTCAGGCTGCTCCCTGTCCCATTCCTCACGAGAACCATAATACTCATCGTCTTGCTCATAATCTGGATGATATTCATGAGTAGGCCTTCTGTGCATGTCATCCTCTTCACCATATGGGTATTCCTCATAATTTCCTTCTTCGTGGGGTGGTGGGACACGCCACCTCTCCCTTGGCATTGGGGGTCTTATGGGTGGTCTTCTCATCCCTCTCCCCATTTCGTGGGGAGGTAAAGGAGGACGTCTCAGCCCTCGACCACGTGGATGAGGCCATCCCGGTTCTCTGTCCATTTCTTCATCAAATTCCGCTGGTTCTCTTGCCAAGATTTCATGAGGTGGTGGTGGCCGCCTCAAGTCTCGCGCCATCATGTCATGGCGGGGCGGTGGTCCCCATGGGCCTACACCACGTCTGAATCGTGGTCCCATGCCCCCACGTGGCACCAAGTGAGGCGGTCCATGTGGGTTGTGTTGCAAACTTCCAGGAGGAGGGGGGCGCCTTGGGCCATGAAGCATAAATCGGGGATGGAAAGGGGGTCTTCTGGGGCCTCCTGGAGGAAAAGGAGGTCTAGCATGCATGGGAGGTCTTATCTCTGTCCAGTATGGATCTTCTTCCTCCCAATAATCCTGTGGTTCTTCTTCCCAGTTTTCGCCTGGATGAGTGCTCTCTGGGTACTCTTCTGGAAAGTGTTCCTCCTCTGGATGCCACATCTCAAGCGGTGCTTCCTGGTCATCTGTTTCTTCAGCATCATCTAAAGAGGGGTCTCTCCAAACCAAATCCTGGTCCTCTCCATGCCTTGTGTCATCTGTTTCCTGATGGTCATAGGGATCCTCCTCTATAATTTCTCTCTGGCAGTTGGGATCGGGCATTTGTCCACCATACTGCCCTCGACCACGTGCACGGCCCCTGCCTCGAAGAGGCACTGGCATTGGCCCTTGGCCCCTTCCTCTACCTCGTGTGACCTGTGGGGGACCTGTCGGCGTCATCAAGTGTGCCCCCCTAGAAGCCTCCTTAACTGTATCAGGTTTAAACTTATCATTTTGAGGAGGTTTTGCTTGTTGTGGTGGCCCATTAGCAATATGACCAGTTTTAGGAGGTTGTGAGCTAGAGTTCTGAGATTTTTTGTTAGTGGCGTGTGGACTTTCCGTAGGTAAGGATGGTTTAGTAGCATCTTCTGTTGGCTTATCTTGCTTTGCATTGTCAGCAATGGTACTCTCAGATTTATTATCCTGAGTTTGAGGAATGGGACCACTCTGAATAAAAAATCCATCCACTGAGTCCAGTAAGTCATCTGTTAGTGACGGACCAGTGGAAGCAGCATCTTTTTTGCTACTTTGATCTAAGGGATTTTTTTGTTTTTCTGGGCCTGTATGAGGTGGAGGAACTGGGGGTGCATCAGGTTTTGCTGATTGTTGCTTTGTTTGAATTCCAGAGACAGGACTGGATTGCCCTGGTTGTTGAGGGGGTGCAGGGGGTCTTTCAAAACGTGAAGGTGCATTATGCCTAGGGGGGTTCTCAAGTCTTGCGGGAGCCCCAAGGAGTGGAGGATTACCTCTGGGAGGTCGGCTAAATCGCTGGCCAGTGTCAAATCTGGGTGGCCCACTAAACCGTTGCTGGGGTGGCGGTTCAAACCGTGGGCCTCTGGGACCTTCAAACCTGAAAAGGAATTAAATAAAATCAGTAACCTAGCTCCAGAAAAAAATGTATTAGCCAAGTAATCCTTTTTTCTAAATGCAATACCTTGGGCCATCAAATCTTCCATGAGGCCCAGGGGGGCCAGGAGGTCGAACCCCTAGTCCAGGTGGTCGAACTCCTGGTCCATGTGGTCCAGCAGTTTTACATGTTTCAGAGACAGAATCTGGAACAGTAGATGGGAAAGGTTCTGCAGGTGATGGCCCCGGTGGAATAACTGGTCCAGTGGGTGGTGGGCCCTGTGGTGAAGGTCTTGACATGGAATCCATGTTAACTGGAGGAGGCATAGATGGAAGCCCTGGGCCGGCTAAATGCATGCTTCCATCTGGTCCGGGGAGTCTATGCATGCTTCCTTCTGGTCCGGGGGGTCTATGCTGCCCATATTGTCCCATCATGCTTCCATATGAAGGACCTGTACCATACTGAGGCTGCATGGCTCTTAGGGTCGTGACTCTTTCTTGCAGATGAGCTGAAGTTGAATTCATTTGCTCCTGCCATTGCCTCCACTGGGCTTCATAATCATGCAGCTGGTCTTTGTGTGGGTATGTCTGAAACTGTTCTAACCACAAATTAAAGTGCCTGTCCCATTCTTGGTACAATGGAGCAAATCGCTGTTGCTGCATTTCATAGTGTTGCAACTGCATTTCCAAGGGCAATGTCTGGTGGATATAATTGAACAATCATAAATAATATTGTAACATTATTAAAAAAATATATAATTTTTAATTCTCTAGAGACCAAGATATTTTCTGAGCCAAACATGCAAATTAAGAACCACTGAGAAATATTACAAGTAAGAGCCGGCCATGGGTTTTTGGGGACAGATGCCAATACCGATATTAGTCTGATATCGATATATCGACCAATATTGTTTACGTATAGAATTGTAACAGCCAGACATTTGGACAAACTTTCCCATTGATGTGTCCAAACTTTTGACTGGTACTATACATATAATACAGTGTATCCATAATGTACATATATTGTCCATAAATACAACAGAACAAAGATACAAATAAAAAAAGTTATTTTTAGGAAGGCTATAAAATAGTAATCAAATGTAAAATATCACTTCATAGTCTAAACTGTGTATTATGTATTATATATATTCTATATATATATATATATATATATATATATATATATATATATATATATATATATATATATATATATATATATATATATATATAGATTAACCCTTAATAAAGTTATTTAGTAAGAGCGGTTAGCAGTGTTTCCCACACATAGACTAATTTGTGGTGGACCACCACAGAATCAACACCAGCCGCCACATATTGCTTCGTCATTCATTCATTTTTACACTATTTAAAAGACGCATGCATATTCGACCAGCTGCATTTACTTTTAGCTCTTCCTCCGCCTCATGTGCGTGCGTCTCTTACTCACTCACACACACACTGTGTGCGTTGCATTCGACTGTTGCATTTAATGTGGCATAACAGTTAAAACCAGAGCAGTTGAATAACAGAGTTGCGACATGCCTTCATCTTGCGGGAGCACGCGTGATCACGGCACTCTTAATAGTTCTAAACAAACCAGCGCTGTGTCAATCAACACATTTGAATAGACCAGTGTTTTCCAACCGGGATGCCGTGAGCAGGGGTGCCGTGTAAAAGGTGCCGGGATGCACTTGCACCGCGGTTCATCTCACATCTGATGACGCATCTTTAATATGGGTTGTAACTTGAAAATAATGCTTTATGTATGTTTGTCGATGGATATACGTCCAGGCTCCTCAGTTATACACTACAACAGCGATGATAAAAGAAAAACGTGGGCAAAACGGTCTCTCTTTCTAAACTTTGTTCAATGCATGCGAGTGCAGCCATATGTGTATGACCAGTCATTTTCACCATCATCACCCGCGTGTAGAAGACACGAATGAGAAGATTTGTCTCTGTGCGCTCGTCCCAAAGCGTGCACACGTCTCACAGCGCGCAAATCAGAGGTGGACAAAGTACATAACTATTACTTGAGTAAAAGTAAAAGTACTACTGGTCAAATATTACTCCGTTACAAGTGAAAGTTGTAAAAACAGATTTTTACTCAAGTAAAAGTACAGAAGTATTTGTTTTAAGTATCAAAGTAAGTTTCCTTTTTTATGCCAATGCATTATTTTATTATTGTTGTATAAATGCACAGTCATCATGGTTTACGTCATACAGTGATGCTCCATCTGACGTACTAGCATACGACTAACTTAAACTAATTTAAATACTTGTATATACATTACAAACCTCTTTACAAAGCTGCTGTCACTTTAAGGCCAAATGCATGGATCCAAAACTCTACCCAACTTTACTCTTCTCTTTCTCCCAGATGTTTATATTCTTAATATTTTATAAGACATGCACCAAGTGTATGCCAACTAAACTAATCTTGATTTTTTTTTTTTACTGAAACATACTTTCAAAGAATGGCTATGGGTGCACACACTTGTGCCTAAGAACCGTCTTCTTCCATTTTGCTATGAACTGATCAGTGTTCAAAAAAAGTTGGGAAAATGTATGTGACTGAAACAACAACAACAAAAAACCTTTTAAAGATGGAAAAATTCATCCTCCGACTTTCAGAGTTGCTACAGAAACAACTTTCGACCTAGATAGAAATGTAGTGGAGTAAAAAGTATGATATTTGTCTTTCAAATGTAGTGAAGTCAAAAGTTTCCAGAAAAAATAATACTCCAGTAAAGTACAGATACTCAAAAAGTGTACTTAAGTACAGTACTCAAGTAAATGTACTTAGTTGCTGTCCACCTCTGCCGCAAATATTGAGTTATCTTTCAAATCCTGTGCTTGAACGGACAAACTTACACAAAAAGTATGTCAAAATGTCCATCTTAATGAGTATCCAAGCAGACAGTCTGTAGCCTACTCTGTATGCCTTAAGTGAACTTTATACAAAAAAGACGACAACTATCCTTGAATTAGGTCTTAAAGGGGCAGTAACCTTTACTGCTGTCTGTTTAATGTCAAACAAAAGATAAAGACATCACCCACTGCTCTTGATTGAATAGCTTTTGTAAGTTTAATACGGGTTAATTTTTAATTTAAACAGTTAACTATGCAGTTATTTTACATTTGATTACGTTATTCCATTTCTGTACCTAAAAACTAATGTTAGACCCACCTGAAAAACTTGAAAAGCATTGTTTATTTTATTCTTATCTTTGCTCAATAGTATTTATTTGTGCTGCTGCTTGTATTTAAGTTATTTGTTCTTATTTTCTTTATTTTCATTTGACAGTAGTCCTTTTTCCCCTGAATGTAGCAAATACCGAACTTTACTGAAACCGAGAACTTAAAATCGTGAAACAAAGCGAACCGTGAGCAATCTGTACCGTTACACCCCTAGCGTAACTTATGCGAGGGGGTGCCACAGAATTTAGAAAATTTTCAAAAGGGTGCCATTACTGAAAAAAGGTTTAGAAACACTGGAATAGACAACAGTTTTACTATACAGGTATTTGCAGCAATTTTTGATAAACTGTACACCAGTGTGCATTGATTATTACATCAACTCCATTTACAGTGTCATTTTAAAATGGAGTGATGAAGATGCAACATTGTAATGATACGCTCTTGTATTTAGCCCAGAGACATTCCTTACTATCATAGTGAAATGTGACCGTACACCATTTTTCAATTAAATAAATGTTATAAAATTAACTATATTTTAGTTTAGTAATATTTATTGAATATTTTTATTTGTGCAATAATAATGGTCCATTAATGACCACTTAAAAATATATTTAAAAAAAAATGTATATTATTTATAATTACAATTAGTGTAGTAATCGAGGTTAAAATAGAGAAATCCAATGCAAAGAGGCAAATTAGAGTCATTTTGTGGCCGGAAAAATAATAATTTTCATTTGTAATGCCATTACCCACAAAGTGCCAGTATGGCTCTTTAATAAATAATAGTCAAGTTGCTTAAAGTATTGCAGATCATAACTACGTACTTATTTGTAGGTTTTACATTTGAATACATGTTAGACATGGTCAAATACTAGATTTCTTTCAATGTGAAATTTTAAAATGTTAATACCCCCCACCCCACCCTTACCTCCACCACCGCACATTGCTTTCGAATCTGTGGGAAACACTGGGTAAGTATTTTGTCATCTCGTCTTTCTTATGAGAAAAAAGCGTCCCTGTTATTTCCATGTGTTAACTGTTATCATGTCAGGGAGCGCTATTACACATTTCTAGCCTAGAAATCTAGACGCACCCTAGCGGCAGCAAATTTAATCTGCCCTCAAGTGTCGTCCAGCAACTCTCAATACCCTTCTGAGCTGTATTCGCCTAACTCTTGCCGGGTCAATCTCATCGTGTATAGAGTCTGTGGGCGGGGCCATAATGACGACGGCCGAGTTGCGTTTGCGTGCTTCTAGTAAACACAGAAACTGGCGAACGTTGGTCTTTCGAATCAGCTTTGACCGCGACTCTGGAAGACTTGGAGTTAAGCTTTTCTCTGAGAAAAGAACGGCACTGAAGTCATTCTTAAAAAGGGAAGATGTGTTCGAAGTTTTGCCAACCGGATCAACAAGCTCTGCTTCACCTACGTTGCCCTGGTTGGTTTTAGCTCCATCCTATCGCGTGCAGAGGGAGTTTGAAAGACAACCGTTTATCCCGCCCTTCGGATTGAGCCCTGTCAATGGTGAGTTTCCAGACCAAACATCTTGATGTGGGTCTGGCTTGTCAGGCTAACACATTTCCTGAACGAGTACAGAATCTCCTGATCAAAACACGCAAAGAAGCTGCAGAAATGAGCAATGTCATTTAAGCAGATGCATATGTAAAATAATGTGATCATCAACATTAAATAGCATATAAATCAAAATGGCTGTTACTAAATGAAATGTAGACTGTCTAGCTTTGGGGGCGTTGATGGACTCGACTCCATCTGTGTTTGATCATTTTTATGAATCCAATCTGGGTGTGCTGAAAATGTAAATTGTTCATAAAACGTACCCACATTCAAGTGTTGATTAAACATTTTTATATATTGCATGTTTAGATCTTCACACAAGATATCCTGTTGGCCATGAAAGTTGTGAAAATTATCAAAAGCGCTGGCAAGTGTCAAATTTCATGTTTACGTTTACTTAAGAAATAACTGAGTATGTATACGATGATACTCGACAAGAAAGGCATTTTGACATAATTTCGTGTGATTATTCACGTGCTGCGAGACGTGTGGGCATGCTTGGGTGCACGTTCATATCAGTGGCATATACAACGATGCGATTTATCTGCGACAGGCTCATCTCGACCAATAAAATGGGCAGACCGATAAATCAGGCTCTAGTTATAAGACCAACAATTGTACCTGGAGATGAGCTGGCTGTTGAATAACTTGTTGGTACTGTTGCAGGATCTGCTGTAGTTGAGCATGCTCTTGCATCAGTGCCTGGTACTGAAGGCTTGCCCTTTGGTGCTGCACATGCTGCCAATGGGCAGCTGCCGCCTGCAGCTGCTGAAGACGAGCTGCTTCAGCTGGGTCTCCTACTTCACTGATGCCAGTGGGCTGTGATGAATATCAGTAATCAATTAAATATGATATAAATTAGGAGTAATCAATTGACACTGTACCCCATTGTTAATGGTATAAAACAGGTTATAAAATGTACTCATCAAAAACACAAAATATGAAAAAGCACAAGTGGTTGCAAATAGTATGCAGAAGAAATTACCTTTGATTCCTCAGGTGGTGGAGGAGGAGGGGGTTCCTCTTTTGGAGGTGGTGGAGGAGGGTTGCTCTTTGGGGGTTCAACTGGAGGCAGAGGAGCTGAAGCATGGCCTCCAATAGCTGAATTTTGATTCTGCTTTGCCCTCTCATTTTTTAGCTTTTGCAAATTTTGACGGTGCTGCTGGTACCAATAGTCCTGCTGCTCCTGTGCACAATACATACAGCATTTTAGCACTGTTCGAATTCAAAAACTCGGTGAATGTACAAACTAAATACTTTTAATAACAAATAAACATTTCACTCAAATATGAAAACAGATATTTTAATGCCTGTGTCTAATAACCACCAACAACAACAAAAACACTAGGCCTATATTCCAAGACTTCTGGAGCCAAACAACTGCAATTAAGTAGTTCGATCTCTCTCCCCCCATTGAACATTTTCTTACATGTGCACCACGTTTGGTTGACATGTGAGAAAAATTAAAACACTTACTTTCGAATCTGAAAGCAGAAGCAAAGAACCATACTTTTTAAATAATGTAATTTATGAATTTTACCATGGTAAATCGATAAAGTAATTTTTATACCACCCACATTTTTGGCTTCAAGCAGAAAAAGAGAATTCTTTCACGAAGACAATGATAGAATAAAATGATCCTATTTTAAGGTGCAGAGAGAAAGCAGTCAAAGAAGCTAATAAACACAGGGAGCTGTTTGGAAAACATTACTCGCTAGGTAATTTATCTATAACGAGAAAAGCCCAGAAAGTATGCCCAATCATGTAATATGTTTTAGTGTACTTGAATATCACGGATGTTAAATACAAATCAAATAAATATGTTAATGTAATTTTTTTTATTCAAATTTGTATAAATACACAACTTCCGTATATGAATTTCCAGAATAAATATTATTGTTATTGTACTGCTCTTTGTTTCTTTGACCAATGCCTTGCCATAAACGATATGTAAATTAACCATGGTTAAAGGGTTAGTTCACCCAAAAATGAAATTGATGTCATTAATGACTCACCCTAATGTCGTTCCACACCCGTAAGACCGTTCATCTTCAGAACACAGTTTAAGATATTTTATATTTTAGTCCTAGACTAGAGCATATGCAGTCTATGCACACTTTACTGTCCATGTCCAGAAAGCTAATAAAAACATCATCAAAGTAGTCCATATGTGACATCAGTTGGTTGATTAGAATCTCTTGAAGCATCGAAAATACATTTTGGTCCAAAAACACCAAAACTTTAGCCTAGAAATCTAGACGCACCATAGCGGCAGCAAGTTTAATCTGCCCGCAAGTGTCGTCTAGCAACTCTCAATACCCTTCTGAGTTGTATTCCCCTAACTCTTGCCGGACCAATCACATCGTGTATAGAGTCGGTGGGCGGGGCCATAATGACGACGGCCGAGTTGCGTTTGCGTGCTTCTAGTAAACACAGAAACTGGCGAATGGCGGCGGTCTTTCCAATCAGCTTTGACCGCGATTCTGGAAGACATGGAGTTAAGCTTTTCTCTGAGAAAAGAACAAAGAACGGCACTGAAGTCATTCTTAAAAAGGGAAGATGTGTTCAGAGTTTAGCCGACCGGATATGGTGAATGTTTAATCTATCAACAAGCTCTGTTTCACCTTCGTTGCTCTGGTTGGTGGTAGTGCTATCCTATCGCGTGCAGAGGGAGTTTGAAAGACAACCGTTTATCCCGCCCCTCGGATTGAGCCCTGTCTATGGTGAGTTTCCAGACCAAACATCTTGATGTGGGTCTGGCTTGTCAGGCTACTAAAAATGACTTTATTGAGCATCTTCTCTGTGAATCGATCAATGATTCGGGTCGCCAATGTCACATGATTTCAGCAGGTCGGATCGTGTCAAACTGCCAAAATCACGTGACATTGGCGGCCCGAATCATTGATCAATTCACTGATTCATGAACCGTTTGAATCTTTTAGGAGGAACACGGAAGAGAAGACAACGTTGAATAAAGTCATAGTTTTTGATATTTTTGAACCAAAATGTATTTTCGATGCTTCAAGAGATTCTAATCAACCCACTGATGTCACATATGGACTACTTTGATGATGTTTTTATTCCCTTTCTGGACATGGACAGTAAAGTGTGCATAGACTGCATAAGTTCTGGGACTAAAATATAAAATATCTTAAACTGTGTTCTGATGATGAACGGAGCTCTTACGGGTGAGGAACGACATTAGAGTAAGTCATTAATGACATAAATTTCATTTTTGGATGAACTAACCATTTGTGTAGTAACCATGTTTCTTTGGCAGAATGATTACCATTTGGATTACCATAGTTTTACAACAAACACAACGGTTTACCTATAATGTAGCAAAACCATGGTTAATTTGTGGTTACAATGACTTAACTACATGGTTAAATGGGTAACAAAACCATAGTTTTTCTTTGTAATTTCAATGCCCTGTGTACCTGTCTGCTGTGCTATCTGATTTAAATGGGGGATTTGACAGCATTAGGAAAATTGAAACTTGTCGGAAACTTGGACAACTATCAATTTTCAATAACAAACAGTGAAAATATAGTTGTTTTGGATATGGTAGCATGGCATTCTTTGAAAGACACTGTATTAGACAGAAAACATGTTCATGAGCTTTAACGGTGTATTCTAGGAGCTGTTATAATGTTTTCACCATTTGAAATTATATTTCTGTCATTACTCGTTAATTAAATGGCATTTTAATAAAGGAGTACAAAAATACTCACAGTAATCAGGCCATTGAAGGTCTACAGAAAAGATAATTAACAAAATATTGTTTTAAAAAGCTTAAAACGGAGTACATATCACAACAGGAAATGGCATGTGATAGTTGTAGGAACTTTATGTTTATCCAAATATGATTTATAAATATGCTAATTTCAATGAACTTTTGAATTCTACTCTAGTCGAGCAGGAGATGCTGCTGTATACATTTAATTTTGTTGTTACGCAATATAAGCAAGAACACAAAGAGGAGGAAGAATAAGAGGAAGAAGAAATGCAAGAGAAGCTTGCCTGCTGAGACATCGACGAAAAGTCTGGCTTTTCATCCGCCACCGATGAACTGGTATCGCTAACCTGTGGTGCTGCAGATAATGAAGAGGAAGCGGGCTCGGGGACTGGAGGTTTTACTTCAGGCGGCGGAGGCTGAGGTTGAGGCGGGCCACCAGGACCTCTCAGAGTTGATGGGTCTTGAAAATTGTTGGGTGGTGCGGGATGACCAGCAACGCCTGCCTGCCAGTACGGAGAAGGCCCACCGCTTGTGGTGTTGGTGTTGCCGGGGTGATGCAGCACGGATTGCAGCTGCTTCTGATGGAGCTGCTGCAATTGCTGCATTTGTTGTAAATGCTGTTCGTGTAAACTAGAGAAATTAGATGACGGTGTAACTGACGGAGCGCCATATCCTCCGAATCCTCCTCCTGTTGGTGCTGCCGCAGTCGCTGCAACTACTGCTGCTGGTGGTGGTGGGGGCTGAGCTCCCCTAAACCGCGGGCCGAAGTGTGGAGGAGGCTGGGGTCCACCTCCGTAACCGCCCCAAGAGGGATGCATGCTTGATCCGAGACACTGCGGGCCAGGCAAGGCCTAGCCGCCAGATCGCATAAAGCCGGTTAATTTGAAACTATCGCTACTAAAATTTGAAAATATGAACGCAGTTATAAACACAGACTCTTAACTATTTCATGAAAATATAAACATCAATGTATCTTTACAGATGTGCAAGAAACAAAACGTTTGCATCCATAATTATTGTTCGAAAGCTATTTCCTCGCCGAGCCTGCGCGTGTGCCCGACTGCGCCTGCGTCCAAGCATCAGCGTGAGCGTGACGCCCACTTGCGTAGTACGTCATCGCATTTCCTCTACGCTCTTCATGAACGTGTTATGGCGCATTACCACCACCTGTCGCACTGGTTCAGCGACTAGTGCTTTTGAGCTGAAATTATTTCAGGTTTGAAACTATAAATTAAAAAGCGTATTGTGCACAAAGCTCTCTGAGCTTATTTTAATGAGCCATAGTTGCTAGAATTTAGTTGTTTCAGGTTTGTTTTTGCCTTTACGTTGTTGCCTGCCTTTTACACTCCAACTCAGTAGGTGGCGGAAGCGCACAATGTTTCTAAATTTGCAATAGAAATTTTTCAACCCCCTTGACCTGTAAGACACAAGACAGCTTGCTCAATTTTATCATGTATGGCCCTTTCCCAAATGGCACCCTAAACCCTCACGGTCTTCCCCTGAGTCCGCACTTTCACGACGTAATGCCGCTTTGACTGCCGGGTAGAAGTCCTCTGCGTAGCTCGCAAACTTGTGGGCTCAGCTAAAGTGCGCATCGAGGGCAGCCACAAAGGGGGCGCTCACGAGCACTCTTCTTTAAGCTTAAATGACGAATGCGACACCCTACGCGAAAGCAATGGCCATTTGTAAGTCCACACTCCACAAGACCGAATGTGCACATGAACGCCAGGGCCTATGTGTACAACTTTGACATGCCTTATGGACTGTAATGCATTTGCTTAGCCTAATTTATTTTTATATTATTTGTATTTTTTTATTGTTATATTTTTTTCTACTTAACTATGTTCTGCACTTTAGTCTCCCAACGAGAGATTTTGTAAATTGTGTTTTGTGAAGAATGGTGTTCTAATAATAAAAATAAAAAAGCAAGACATCTTGCTGCCATGAACAATATTTTATAAAAACAATCCAACAAAGGCATCAGCAAACTATTATAGGCTACACGTTTAATAATACACATTTGAGTGATTCTAAAATGTTAAGAAATGGGGGGGGGGGGTGCACAAAAAACTGCTTACTCTTTTGTGTTCAAAATTAAATTGGAACACGTTCAAAATTGTGTTCAAAATTAATCAACCGGTTCCGGTTTTACGTCAGCCATGTGAGGTCGCATAAGTCGGAAGCTCCGCAAACCGCGTTTTATATTTTGATTTAATACTTGACACAGCGTTATTACAGTGAGTTCTAACGATGTCTTCAAAAGCCCAAAGACAAAAGAAGGCCGATTCAGCTATTGCCGGCGGCTCATCTTTGGAAACATCCAAGAGTGATGAACTTTCCTCGCCTGACAGTGCTGATATTATGGCTGCCATAAGTAGACTTGAAAGCGGAATCCACGCAAAATTCGACGCGCACACAGCTGAAATTCGAGGCGAAATTTCCCTGGTACGCGAAGAAATGCACAACACATTTTCATCTCTGAAAGAAGACATCAAAACACAGAACGAGCGCTTAACAAGCCTAGAGACCGCTACCTCAGAATGGACGACCAGTCTTCAATCGCTCGAGCCTACTGTCGTTTCTCTTCAGAAAGAGATCGCTTCGCTGCAAGCTAAGTGCATTGATTTAGAGTGTCGTTCCCGCAGATCCAATCTTCGCTTAGTGGGAATTCCGGAAGGTTTGGAGGGACCACAACCAACGAAGTTCGTGGCTGATGCCCTGGCGGAGATATTTGGTCTATCTGAACCTCCACTACTTGCTCGCGCTCATCGCACACTTGCTCCGAAACCTTTAGAGGGTGGCCGTCCGCGAGCCTTCGTGATTTGCTTCCATCGCTACGATGTAAAGGAGGATATTTGGCGAAAGGCGACCCGCAGTGGGCAGCTTAAGTTCAGAGATAAAACTGTGTTCATATTCCCGGACTTCCCACCTGAGATTGCCAAGAAACGGGCTGCGTACTATGAGGTGAAACGTCTACTGAGGTCCATGCCAGATGTTAAGTACGGTCTAAAAGGTCTCACCGGCTTCAGAATCACAAAGAACGGCGCTGAACAAATGTTTGACACTCCAGCCGCAGCAATGGATTTTGTGAAAAAGCATTTATTGCCTGCGTGAATTGGTGCAACGTACTGGAAGTTGTGTTTCATTTTCTATGGTTCAGATCGTCTACTTTTGAAAGCTCTTAATTCATTTATGGGGTATAATCTTTAGAATATATTAGTATTATTATTATTTACTAAAATTTCATTTCTTTATTGTATTTGCTGTAGCCTATCATTATTCGTTTGTGGAGATGCGTCCGAGGTGAGTCACAATATCTCGCACGCACATTGGGGTGTTTCCTCAGGGGAGCGTACACTCGAGTTGGGGGAGTGTTAGCTTAAGTCAAGAGCGCGTGGTGGGGCGTTGTAGTGAGGGTGGGGGGGCTGGTTTTCGCGCTTGGGTTCGTGTTGTGTGTTAACGTGTTCGCAATTTTTTTGTCCATCTCAAGAGCACAATATTGGGCCAAGGATATTTTCATGTTTTTCTGTATGTGCTATTCCTTGTATAACTATTTGGGTTTCGTAAATACATATTTGGTCTTTCTCCTTTTTTTTCCTTCTTTTTTCTCCTCACTCACCTTAAATGTTGGGCGTTAGGACTAATGAGGATGGGTTGGTGAGATGGGTTAGCTGGAACTGTAAAGGTTTGAATAATCCAGTTAAACGTAATAAGATTTTGATTCATCTTAGAAAACTTAAAGCCAGTTTTGCATTTCTTCAAGAAACTCACCTCTGTACTTCTGACCATTTTAGACTGAAAAAAGACTGGGTGGGTCAAGTTTATCATTCACATTTCCAGTTCAAGTCTAGGGGCTGTGCCATTCTTGTACATAAATCTATTCCATTTGTCATGTCACAAGTAATTGCAGACCATAAGGGCAGATATGTCGTTGTAATGGGAACTTTATTCTCAACCCCCCTAATTCTTGCTAATGTTTATGCTCCTAATTACGACGATGCTAATTTCATCTCCTCTTTTTTGGCATGTATACCCGACCTTCATTCTCACTCATTAATCCTTGGCGGAGATTTTAATTGTGTTATGTGTCCACAACTTGATAGGTCCTCAAAAAAAGTTGTATCTCTTTCAAAATGTGCGGGGATTATTCAATCTTTTCTGCATAACTATGGTGTTTGTGATGCATTTCGCTTCTTAAACCCTTCCACAAAGAAATATTCATTTTTTTCTCACGTACATCAGTCATACTCACGAATCGATTATTTCTTCCTAGATAACAAACTTCTTCCTCACCTGCAGGATTGCTCGTATGAAAGCATAGTAATATCTGATCACGCACCAGCTGTTCTGAAACTGAACTTTCCGAAAGCACCTCCGAAGAAGCACCAATGGTCCTTTAACCCTTGTCTATTACATGACAAAGAATTTGTAAATTTGATCTCCTCAAATATATCTTCTTTTCTTGAACTTAATAGTACTCAGGGTATGGCTTATTCTACAATTTGGGAGACCTTAAAATGCTATCTGCGTGGCCTAATAATTTCATATTCATCTTATAAAAATAGAGAGCGAAAGAGACAGCTAGAGGAATTATCTAGTTCAATAACAACTATTGACTCTCAGTATTCACTTAATCCCTCTCCAAACCTATATAAAGAACGTCAGATTCTGCAAACAAAATATAATTTGTTAACAGCTGAAGAGGCTGAGAATTTACTTTTACGAGCTCAACATAGGGTCTATGAGTTTGGTGACAAGACAGGTAAATTATTAGCTTATCATATTCGTAAATCGCAGACGTCACGCTTAATACCCGTACTCAAGTTACCATCAGGAACTATCACTACTGATTATGAAGAAATTAATTCTCAATTTAAACAATACTATATAAATTTGTACACCTCTGAATCTCCTCGTGATGCATCATTAATGAATACCTTTTTAGATAAATTAAATTTCCCTACTATAGAAAAGACTCTGTGTGATTGTTTAGATGCAGATATTCAAATTGAAGAAGTAGCGGATGCAATTGTTTCCTTGAAAACAGGCAAGGCTCCGGGTCCTGATGGTTTCCCATCTGACTTTTACAAGGTATTCTCTAAATTGTTATGCCCCGTGTTGCTTTTGGTTTTTCAAGAGAGTCTTCAAAGTTCTAAGTTACCCCCAACCTTCTATCAAGCCACCATTTCATTAATTCTTAAGAAAGATAAACCCCCCCTAGATTGTTGCTCATATCGTCCCATTTCACTTTTAAATTGTGACTACAAGATACTAGCTAAAATATTATCTATACGGCTTGAAAAAACTCTTCATAAAGTAATTTCACCTGATCAAACCGGTTTTGTTAGAAACAGACACTCCTTTTTTAATATTAGGCGTCTTCTTGATGTTTTGTATTCACCTCATTCTAATAGTGCTGAGGTTGTGGTCTCACTAGATGCTGAAAAAGCATTTGACCGAATCGAGTGGGACTATCTTATAAATGTTTTGGAGAGGTTTGGATTTGGTTTAAAATTCATTTCTTGGATAAGACTTCTTTATGCCACTCCCAAAGCATCTGTACGCTCAAACAATATTGTCTCAGATTCTTTTCCACTGTGTCGGGGCACAAGGCAGGGTTGTCCCCTTTCCCCCCTCCTATTTGCTATTGCCATTGAACCCCTGGCAATTGCATTGCGTGCTGACTCGGAGGTGCACGGTATTTTTCGTGCTGGTCTAGAACAGAAGGTTTCTTTATATGCTGATGATCTTATTTTATTTATATCCAATCCCCTAACCTCAATCCCTCAAGTGCTTTTAATATTGGATTCATTTAGTACTTTTTCAGGTTATAAACTGAATTTATCCAAGAGCGAATTATTCCCTGTTAATTCTGCTGCCTTAAGTATCTCATATTCAAATTTCCAATTTAGAGTTGTTAATAACAAATTTAGGTACTTAGGTGTTCAAGTGACGCGTAAACACACTGACTTGTTTAAAACAAATTTTAGTCCTTTAATTGAGTTGACAAAATCATTGTTTTTATCATGGAAACCCCTTCCTCTCTCACTGATAGGAAGGGTAAATGCAGTTAAGATGAACATTCTTCCCAAATTTTTATATTTGTTTCAATGTTTGCCCATATTTATTCCCAAGTCATTTTTTTCCTGTCTGGAAAAGACTATCTCCTCATTCATTTGGAATAACAAGCCAAGGCGAATAACTCTAAAACACCTTGTTAAGCCAAAGGAGGTGGGAGGTTTAGCTTTGCCTAACTTTCAAACGTACTACTGGGCAGCTAACTTTAGAAACTTACTGTACTGGTTACAACATGATTTACAATTGTCTAAGCCGCTCTGGGTGCAAATAGAGGCTGTAGGTTGTTCCCCAGTCACACTGACATCTTTGCTCTGTTCCTCTATTCCTCCTGCCCATAATATCCTGATTAAGAATTCAGTTGTTAAGCATTCTCTGAGGATTTGGACTCAGTTTCGCAGAGTTCTAGAGCTTAAAGATCTTTCCTCAGCGGCACCCATTGCCAGTAACGTTTCCTTTGCACCCTCACTTTTCGATGGAGCTTTCAATATTTGGAAATCACAAGGTCTAGTCACAATTGATCAGCTATACATAGATAATGTTTTTGCTTCTTTTGACCAACTTAAAAACACATTTTCTTTGTCAAATTCACATTTATTCCGGTATTTTCAAGTTCGAAGCTTTGCTCGTAAACATCTTCCAGAGTTCCCCTCCGCCCCTCCTAGTGGTATATTGGAATGTATTTTAGACCAACATAAATGTATAAAGGGTGCCATTTCAAATATTTATAGTATAATAAATAAAAATCTAACCCCATCTGGTAGGTCATTGAAATCTCTTTGGGAGGAGGACTTGGGTATTACATTAGAAGATGAAACCTGGGACACTATCCTTAAAAGGATACATTCTTCTTCAATTAATTCTAGACATAGACTTATTCAGTTTAAGGTAGTGCATCGTATTCACTGGTCTAGGGTGCAACTCAACAAGATATTTCCTGACGTAGACCCCACCTGTCCACGCTGTGTTGTGGAGCCAGCCACTTTGTTTCACTCTTTTTGGTCCTGTCCTAAGCTATTAAGGTTTTGGGGACAAATATTTAGTTGTTTCTCAGACATTTTTACCACAGCAATTGACCCCAACCCGTTGATAGCTTTATTTGGGGTTCTTCCGGAGGGTATCAAACTGACAGCCTTAGAGATGGATAATATTGCACTTTGCACACTGCTAGCTAGACGACTTATTCTAATCAACTGGAAACTGTCATCTCCTCCAACCTACCGTCAGTGGGTTTTTGACCTACTTTTTGCCCTCAAACTTGAAAAAATTAAATTCGGAGTGAGAATGAAGCCCGATCTTTTCTTAAGATCTTGGAGCCCATTTTTAGATTACTTTAAGGAGAAAGAATCTGGGTAAAGGTTGTTTTTTTTTTTTTGTTTTTTTTTGACATCATGCTTTCAGATGTCTATATACATACAGTATATCATAGTGATTATACTTTCATTTATATGTGAGCCTTTATTATGCATGTTTTATGGAGTAATTCTACACACAACTCTGCAACAATTTGATGTATATACTGTGCCTTGAGATGTATATGTGCTTTTCTTTAATAAAAAAAAAAAAAAAAAAAAAAAAAAAAAAAAAAAAAATTAATCAACCCCCAAAAGTCAAATTCTGTACAGAATCTTTTATTCTTTATAACCTCAGAAAAATACTTAGAAGCTTCTGTCACATCTCTACTGCATCTACATGCATCTCGCTTGAAAAAGCTTCAGGATTGCTGATAATCTTTGGGTTTTCACGTTACCACTGCTTTCTTCAAACTCAGCCAAATATTTTGAATGAGATTTAAATCTGAAGACTGTACAGGCCTCTTAACATTCTACGACTGATCACTGAACCCAGCTTGAGTAGATTTGGATGTAGGAATGGTTGTCCTCCAGGAAAATCCACTGATCATCAAGCTCTCTGCACAGAAGGCATTACCATTTTTGCCAAAATGGCTTGATACTTCAAAGAATTCATGATGTCCTTCATTTTGGCTTCCTGCAACAGCAAAGCATTGACCATATCATATTATTGGCCTTTGTTTTTTTTGTTTTTTTTTAACCAGACATACCGCTGATCCATGGGTCCAAAAAGTTCCAGTGTGGCTACATCACTCCATAAAAAATAAAAAATAAAAATAAATAAAAAATTCTTCCTGAACTCCAGAGGTCTATCCAAATTAATTTTAGTATATTAAAGTAAGCCTTTTGTGTTCTTCTTGGTCAAGTGTGGTATTCAGCAAGATGTCCTAACAAAAAGACCATGCATGTCTAATGTTCTTCTTATACTCTGCATTGAAATGTTTATTCCTCCTTTCATCAGATGGTCTTGCAAGTCTTTGGCAGTAAATTGAGGGGTTTTCTCAGTTGCTCTGATCAAACATTTTATTCCCCTGAATAATATTGTGCTTTTTCTTAAAAACCACCAATGGTTTTCTGGTAGGCTACAACATATTTTAAACTTATGAATAAGGCTGCCAGCTAAGTCTCTGTAGGAGCTCTTAGTGTTTTGGAAATCTTCTTGCAGCCATAGATTTTCTAATGTAATAAAACTATTTGTTCTCTATAGCTTCTGTGAGAACTCTTTGATTTGGCTACTCAACTTTAGCACATGCACAATGTATAACAGCACAACCTAATTTAGTTTTGTTAAGAGTTTCCAAAGGCTTAAATTGTGTTTTTAACACAATTTTGTACCATACAAATACATGACTTAAAAACAGCAGCGTTGAATAGGGGTTGAATAATTCAATAATAATGAAATAGCTGTATTACAAAAAAAAAATCCCATAACTCAAAAGCATTGGATTATATATTGATTTTTATATTTTATTATATATTGTCATTAAATTAAAATATTAAGTCAAATATCATATTTAAAACAGTATTTTGACAATTTCATTGAATAATTGAATAAAGCTTATTTCTTTTTGCAATTCTACATCATGCATCTTATTGAGACCACAATCATGACAAGAAGTAGCCTTAAAACTCAAAAGATTATTTGAAAAAAAAAAAATCTAAAGAAAGTTTTGTCATGGAAACAAAAATAAATGTGCTGAAATATGTTGTATATTATAATTGTATATAAACTGCTTCAAACTGCAGGTGCTTTCAAAGAATCTACTTTACCTTGATTTCATCCAAGACTAAGAAAAAAACATTTAGGCTACTTTTTAAGTTAGGGACATGCTCTGCAAGAACAAAGAATGCCATGGTTAACCTGCTCAAACTGATAATGGACTTATCAAGGGCCAAATGCATAAATTGCTGCTAAATTAAGAGTATGTCTTAAGAACAAGTTGTTAACCAACTAGTTAATTAGGGCTAATCAGTCTTACTTATGATGGACAGGGGCCAGAGGGCAAATTTGGCCAGGATGCTGGGGTTACACCCCTACTCTTTTATAGAAGGACATCCTGGGATTTTTAACGACCACAGAGAGTCAGGACCTTGTTAACGTCTCATCCGAAGGATGGTGCTCATTGACAGTATAGTCCCCATCACTATACTGGGGCATTAGGACCCACACAGACCACAGGGTGAGCACCCCCTGCTGGCCTCACTAACACCTCTACCAGCAGCTACCTGGTTTTCCATTTGGTCTACCATCCAGGTACTGACCAGGCTCAGCCCTGCTTAGCTTCAGTGGTAAACCAGTCTTGGGCTACAGGGTGATATGGCTGCTGGCAATGACCGGTCTTGGTTATGACCGGTCTTGAAGAAAAACATTGGATTATCTAATTTAAAGATCACTGCATAGTAAATTAAAGATCACTATATAGTAAAATATGTTTAATTACAAAATTGTCTGACTTTAAGCAAAGATTATTTATTGTATTACTTTATATGATTTATATATTCATATACAACAAATATACCCTACAAAATGACCTCCAGCAGGCTACTGGTGTAAATGTCTCTGACCAAACAATCAGAAATAGACTTCATGAGGGTGGCCTGAAGGCCTGACATCCTCTAGTGGGCCCTGTGCTCACTGACCGGCACCGTGGAGCTCGATTGACATTTCCCATTGAACACCAGAATTGGCAGGTCCACCACTGGTGCCGTGTGGTTTTCACAAATGAGAGCAGGTTCACCCTGAGCACAAATGACAGACGTGAAAGGGTCTGGAGAAAATGTGGATTGTTCATACATTGTTCAGCATAACAGGTTTGGTGGTGGGTCAGTGATGGTCTGGGGAGGCATATCTATGGAGGGATGCACATACCTCTACAGGCTAGACAATGGCACCCTGACTACCATTATGTATCAGGATGGAATCCTTGGACCCATTGTCAGACCCTATGCTTGTACAGTGGACCCTGGGTTCCTCTGGGTGCACAACAATTCCTGGCCTCATGTGGCGAGAGTATGCAGTTCCTGGAGGAGGAAGGAATCAATACCATTGAAGGCCCGCCATGCTCACCTGACCTAAATCCAATAGGATTAAATCCTCTGGGACATTGTTTTTTGGTCCATCTGACGTCACCTGGTTGCACTTCAGACTGCCCAGATACCCCAGAACACCATCCATTGTCTCATTAGCAGCATGCCCCGACATTGTCAGGCGTGCATACAAGCACTTGGGGGCCATCAAACTACTGAGTACCATTTTGAGATGCTGCAATGAAATTTCAGCAAAATTGGCAAGCCTGCTGCATAATTTTTTCACTTTAATTTTCAGGGTGTCGATTTAAATTCAGTCCTTTGTAGGTTGATCATTTTCATTTCCATCAAACGATGTGGCATCCTTTTGTTCATACCACATTACCCAGTCCATATTAGTATAGCGGTATAAACACTATGCCAAGGTCATGAATTTGATTCCCAGAGATTGAATAAACTGATAAAATATGTAAGGCTATATAAGAAAAAACAACAACAATATAAGTCAATACATTTGGATAAAAGTGTCTGCAAATGCATAAATGTAAGTTTGATGCAACCAAAAACAGTGTTTGATTCCATTTGTTTGCAAAGTTGAAAATATATTTGCAACTGTTGTCACGTTTGATGAAACGCAGCCAAGATATATGGACAGTAGCTGCAGTGCTAATATGTAATAGCTGGTTGTGTTGCCAAGCGACAGGTTGAATGCAGGTTTTACTAATGGGTGCATTAGTGTTTATTATATTCATAAGAATCAGATGGGCTACAAGCAGGCCTTCTTTATCCTTATTCCCTGCATTTTTTTTTCTTCTTCTAATTACTTGTGTCCACTTCTGTGCCTACTTGCATCGATCTCTCATGCTTTTGAGTGTTAATTACGATCTCTTTCACCTATGTCCGTCAGTCCCACACACATTATATCAATGTGTCTTTACCTTTGCAGTAGAAACAGCACAGTTAATGTGCTCATTAAAACAAGACACAATTTAACGAAGAACGGCATATTTACACAGTTTACACCTCAAGCTACTTGTGCATAAATGTAATTTAGGCATTGCTCATGCTCAACATTTACACAAACTCCTTGTCTTATTGGAAATTTATCTCAGCCTGAGCACAAGGAAGGGTAGTGAGAAGCTCTGTGAGGCTATTGAACAAGAAAATGTCATTTGAGCTGTGATCATTTGAGCCTTGGGAGAGTTTGGGTGACATTCACTCCTACACAACTGCGTAGTCGATCTGGCTGAGCACAAGCTGTTCCCTGCTAAACACACACACACACACACACACACACACACACACACACACACACACACACACACACACACACACACACACACACACACACACACACACACACACACACACACACACATAAACACACTCAAGAGCTCACAGATGCAGGCAAAGGTCTTTGCTTAGTCTATGTTATGTTCTTTTGCTTATTAACCCTAGCATGGCTGTTATACAGAACACAAACCCCCAGCTGCATATTAATTATGGTTAAAGTCAAGAAACGTGTCAAATTAGCTCTGTCATAAAAATCAATTTAGAGACTGCATTGTTTAACACATACTGGATAGACCTAAGTCATAACTTTTAATGTCTTTTAGGGTGCGTTCACACTTGTAGTTCGGTTAGTTTGGTTAGTTTGGTCCGGACCATAAAACAAAAACAAAACATATAGTCCTGGTCCGCTTAGCGTTCACACTGGCATTTTTACCAGCGAACCTAAAGTTACCAAACCAAAGGCACAGGGAGACACTCACAACCTGATTGGTCGGCTTATATGACGTAGGAGCTTGCTTACCGAACATTCAAAACAATGCTGTGTGCTGGATTAAACGCGATCATTTTATGCGTGTACATATGGCATTATTTTTACCAGCTGAGAACTCATGAGGAGCTCATTTTATGCGTGTGGCATTATTTTTACCCACTGAGAACTCATGAAGAGCTCATAAAATGTTCAAAACATTCAAAACAGCAGCAGGATTTTCTCCGTTGTGCCGTTCTGTCGTCTGTACCTGCTAATAATTGGCAACACAGGTCCTTTGATGAGAAGAATCAGGTATAATTTTTGTGCGTTTTTTCTTAGCATATGGTCTTGGTCCGCTTGTTTGGTGCGCACCAGGGTTCGGATGGCAGTGTTCACATAATATGAACGGCACCTGCTTTTCTCGTGAAGTATGGAATGCACACCTCAAGAAAATGAACAATTTTCTTTTTTCTTGCAGAGTATGTTCCATGCAAGCTTTATCAGACAATGGCTTGTAAGGCAGCGTTTTGTGCGCAAAGGCACCTCACAAAACTAATTTCGGACAGATTTCTAAGGCAGTGTAACAGTTCAATGATCTACAGCAAAATAGAGACAGCTTTGGTGAGAACTAAGCAAATATTTAATTACTACATTAGTAATTTTCTTGCTAGAAATTACATCAGAAGTTGAAAATGTTGGTAAAAAACATACATTTACACACAAACTGACCTTCAAATGCAACTTTCGGACACCATCTTTTTCCCCCAGCTCAACTCTCACAGAATGGAAGGCACAGGATTGTTAGATATCAAAGGCAGCAAGGGAAACATGTATAATGCCTTCAAAAGTCGATCAGATGAAGGTCTCTCAGGAGACAGGAGGTGAAGCTAATAGATTCGGACGTGCCTTGATGACTTCCTGCCTCTAAATGTCTCCTTCAAAGGCAGCATTTTTCAGGTTTCGGACGCAGCCTCTGTCCCCTTCCTGTTTGTCACCAAGGTTGGTAATTGATTATTCTGTATGATTATAGAGTATTCTGTTCAAGTGTGTCTTATTAATTAGCGTCCCTTGGTTTCTGTGTATATAAAGGCTATTACATAGAACAGAGAAAAAAGTTCTCGCTCCCAGGGCTGAGAGAACAAAGCCATTCTGGATAATTCTTCATCCTACGGGCCTTTTGTGAATTACTTCTCTTTAGACTAAATAAACTCTTTAATTGCACTCCATTTTGGTTCTGTCTGTTTACAGGTCTGACGACCCGACTACTGAATTCAGAAATGGTCCCCAGCCCATAGTGGTGTGAGTGGCAGAAGTAATACACCACTAGTCATCACTATTCCAAATAAATACATTAGCACTGACAGTTTGTTATGGCCAGTTTGGTGCAGGATAGGAAATGAGAGGCTCATTTGCATTTGCCATAATGGCATTAAAAAGAAATAGAGCAACATGCTGGCGATCTGTTTGGACATGTCAGGCCAGAAGAGAATGTCTCTAGAATGTTGGTTGGATTTCTCAATTACAATATGGCCTGCATGAATCTCTTCTCTCAGCTGCATGGGAATTAGGATCTTTTCTCCCTTGAAGAGCAGACTGTATGGTCTGAGAGGTGCCTCTCAATATCCCTCCTCGTTTCCTCGCTCCTCCGTCCTCCATCCTATGACCCGGAAACCGTTAGATCTCAGCCATCTTGTAGGACATCTCAATTCTCTAATTGCACCGCGAGGAGGTGAGGATTGAGGAGTGAGGAGGCTTCCTGAGGAGTCGTGAGCAAGGATACAAAGGCGTATACTTTGCGGAAGTGTTTTATCGACTAAACGTGATGCAGGCATTAATTCTCCTCCCACTTCACATTGTGTAACAACAACTGACAGTTGCAGAATTGCGAGTAATTGAGGATATAAAATTTCACTTGATTCAATTCCTCCATCCTCCCGTCTTTTCCTTGCGTCCTTTCCTCGCATCCTGAAGGGGTGGAGATTAGACGCGAGGAAAGGAAGCTAGGAAAAGAAACAAGGAAGCACAACTAAGAATTGAGAAGCACCCTCTGTCTTGTAGGGCCACTTTCTTGTGGAGTTAAGCTCCAACCCTAATCATACACCTGAACAGCTGATCAATGTCTTCAGGATTACTTGAAGGCTACAGGCAGGTGTGTTTTATCAGAGCTGGAGATAAACTCTGCAGGGCAGTGACCCTTCAAGACAGAGTTAGCCCATCACTGCTGTAGGGCATATTTTTCTTTCGGCAGGCCATACTACTTTGATCACTCTCATTAGACATTTGGGCATCTCTTTCTTTTTCTTTTTAAATGTTGCTGAGTTTGGCATCACTGACAGGGAGAGCGCTGAGTATAGTATGCACTTACACATCGAAATCAGCATCTCCTCAATGAGCAAAACATTGATTATTTTATTTTATTTATTTATTTTTTCCTCAACAGCATGTCAAAATGCCGGCGCTGCCCCAATCTCAAATCGTAAATGTTCAACATTTCCCATGCTCACAGGTGGGACTGTTACCTTGGGACACTCTACACACTAGAGGAACAAATGATCAGATTCCACTGTTATTTGCTGCCCATAAACATACTGATGGAATATTTTTCAACCCTGGAGAATAGACAGGAGCTCTTTTCCCAATATGAGGTTATCTTATTTCTGAGTGACTGAGGCATGTGCAAAGGTTTTACCTTCCTGCTCCAGCCAACTTTGGTGTGATGTCTTCTAGTCCAGACAGAGGATAGTGGGGCAGCTTTATAGCCTTAAGATCCTGGGGAGCCAGACAGACATCTTACCAGTTCTTAACAACACACAGGTCATTTGCCCAATCTGTCAGCTCTGTCTCTTTCTCAGTAATGCCTTGCTCCTCCACAAAGTCCAGCTTCTCTTTTAGCTGGTCTTGCAGGGCGAAAGGAACTCTCTCTGTGGGGTGAATGACTGGTGTTGGCTGTTGAGTCCAGATGAATGTTGCAATTTTCAGGATACAGGCTAATGCCTGTAAACATATCACCAAATTCATTACTGACCCAGAATCTCTCTCTCAGGAGGATACAGACAGCACCAGCTTAACAATGTTCGAACCTACTGCCCCCTTCAGCCAGGCTTCTGTCTCTCACACCTTGTCCTTTCTCTGGAGCCAGAGCCAGAAGCACCATTGCTTTGCTGTCTCTGCTAGATCTTTTAGTACCTTTGCCAACCTGGTGCCTCTGAAACTGAAAAAAATCAGGAGCCATTTTTTTCACAAAAAAAAAAAGAGGTTCCAGTTAAACCTCGTCAGTCGATTTCACCTGGGTACGTGAACACATACCAACCCTGCCTCTGTGCATGCACCTGAAAGGTCTGTGTACTTCTCCTTCCTCTCAAAAGCAGACTCCAGGCCATCTTCCCACGGTACAGTCAGGGCAACCATATTAATAATTATTGTGTTGGTGTCTGGCCGCAGGGAGGTTATGACGATCTGCTGTTGGAACTTCAGCTGGTGATCAAGATCAGCTCCCAGTTGCCTCCAGGTGACAGCAGGGACCACTCATTTGAGGTGCTGCTGAGTGCCTTCCCCCTTGCCTCACAAACTGGATCAGCCCATGAGATGCTGCTGGGCTGGCCCTGTTGGCTTCTAGTCTACGTGCCTTGATGACTTCATCTAATTTTTGCAGGACCTGGCTGTGACACCTCCATAATTACCTTGGGTTAGTGCTGTTTTGCAGCTAGACAGGATGTCCTAATGGCCAAAGGGCTGGCAGATCTTCTGTTAGTCATACCATAGGTGCAGATTCTGGGGGCTTGGGAGGGTGTCATGCATGGCCCTGATTAGGAAGCTTAGCCTTGCCTGAGGCATCCTCCACAAATCGGCCAACGTCATGGCCCTGTTGATGGCAGCCTCACAGGTTGTCCATCTCCCTTGCTGGCATTGGCTCACGGCTTTAATTTTTGTAGCCCTCTCTTTTCTAGCCTTCTATTTTACAACTTTGGAGATAACCAGTTTTTTCCTCTCTGCCTTTGAGGCTTTGGACCACATCTTAGGTGATATCCCCCAGCCAAAGCCTGCCCTGACATATTGCACCAATACCATGGTAATACGTAAGCTTTAAATATGTCGTAGTAAGTTTTGATCGATTGCATCACTGCGGCGCGATGAAGGCTGTCTTAATTCGAAGGCTCCATCAAATGCATCCTCCAAATGCATCCTCCGTTTCCAGTGAAATTATGGATATAACAGATGAAACCTCACGGCCTTCTCTAACCTAGAATTCATCGTGTGCCAGTGGCGACAGGATTTATTTTGAGAGAAATTGCTGCATTACATTTTTAAAAGTAAGTATTGGGTTTCAGCTTACTCAAATATCTAATGATACAAATGCAAAAAAAAACTATAAAATGTTTAAATGTTGACATCTGACTAAGATGTGATTTATATATAGTTTATACCCTTTATTATACAGTAATAGACCATTGTGAGCATATTTAATCAGTTTGTGAACCCTGTTTTGTTTTCAGACAGTTTAATATAATGTTTGTACTGGACTCTTTTGAAAATTACTGTCACTCATCAACAGCAGCTGTCACAGTTGCTAGGTGACAACAATCCTCTGTGGGCTCGACCCATTTAAAAATGCTCAGTCTGACCTTTAAGTCATTCAACAGATGTAGCCCCTGAATTGTGACACAGCATTGGATCAGCTTTAAAGGGAGTGAATGTCAGATTGTGGCCAAAACTGGTACTGCAATCGCTTTCAAAATGATTGTAGAGCGGTGTGTCCCCTCTCCCCCTCACCCCTGACTCAAGGTTGCCAGATAGGCTGCAGGATCCTGCAGGAACGTTTGTATCTGCAGCTGTGGTAACTAGAGCAGAGCTGGCAACCCGGGTGCTGGAACACTACTGACTTTGTGATTGGTAGATAGGTGGAGGGTGGCCAAAACACAACATATGACAACATCAACATCACTTGAGGGCTGCAACAACAACTTTTAAATGACAATATCCTGGCCGGACTACTGTTGTCAGTATTTGAAATTAAGGGTGTACTCACACTAGCCAGTTTGAACCATGCCCGAGTGCGTTTGACCACCAAAGCGCGGTTCGTTTGACTAGTGTGAGTGCTCCGAACCGTGCCCGGGTGCAGCTCGATTAGCCGGCCCTGGCCCGCTTGGAAGAGGTGGGCCAGAGAACGGTTCAGTTGGACTCGGGCGCGGTTCGCATGCAGTGTGAGTGCTAACCGTGCTGGAGGCCGTAATCAAAGCTGCAAAGTCCTTGCTGCACTTCAGCTGGTACCTTGCAAACCTCCTCATACGAGCAGCACGATTACTTGAAAATTTTCACGCCATTAAGGCGACACATTTGTTTAACAACAGGCTGTGAGAGGGCTGTGGACCACCGTGGACCAAACGACACAAAATTATCCACAAAGAAAACAGAGCGATGGACTCCATTGTGTTTAGAGAGCGCCGCTCTTCCTGTTTATCCCGAAACCGTCGCACCATAATGACGTAAGCATGCTCCAGCATGAATGCTGAAACCCGAAACCGTCGCACCATAATGACATAAGCGTGTTTCGGCACGAATTCTGAAACCCTTCTATGTGAGTGCAGGCCAGAGGGGGAGTGGGGAGTGGGGAGGGGGGAGTGTAAGTACACCCTAACATGAATGCTTCTAGTGACGTATCAGGGCCACTTTATGATTAATTGAAATGCATTTATTACATACAGTTCCTTTAACACATGCAGTTCTTGTTTTATTTCTATTATCTTATTGCATACACCCTTTACATCCTTTACAACCTACACCCACTGCCCCCTAGAGGCTATATGCAGGAACTGCCAAACAAAAACACTCCGCTTTGTCAAACAGACCTTTTCTAAAATGGATGTTAGAAAGACCTGGCAAAACAATAAGAATTGTGAAAGTGCATTGAAAGCATGCTATTTTAATTTTATTAAAAGGAAAATGTTGTTACAATTTGTTCTATTTGTTTATTTAAGTACAATAAAAAATACAAATAAATACTTTATTTAGTTAATTACTTTAAATACTTTATTTACTTTATTTAGTAGTAAAAAATCATTATCACTAATCAAATCTGAAGAATAATGCGACTAAGTTTAATATAGTATTAGTTATATCTGTAATAAATCAGGCTATATATTAATATAATCAGATATGGATCCTGCATAGAACCTTCAAACCTTGGAGCAGTGCCTTTCACAGACATCCATAGATAGCATGAAAAAAAAAACTGGGTTCACAAGGGAGGTAAAACGTAATCAATATGAAAAAGAGAAACAGCATATACAGATTTAATTTAAGTAATTTCAACTCTTCAGCATATAAAATTGAATCTCTACATTTGTTGTTATTAATACACTGAAGAGAATCGATAAATTAATAGAAATCAGCCATAAAGACCTTCAAACAAGGTTTAGAATTATTTATTTGGCTTTTATGTGAAATTTATCAAATTAAATAAAAGATGCATCATAAAAGTACAGATGCATTTTTTGATCCAAAATATATAAAAATATATTTGGATGTTAAATTACAATTTTTGTTCAAAACACAGATAAAAAAAAAAAAAAAAAAAAAAAATATATATATATATATATAATAATTGTTACATACATTTGTTGAATACATTTATTTTTGCACGTTTATACAATTAATGTCCACTCCATTTAAATTAAGTAGGCTACAGACTCTACAAACTTTAAGAGAGAGCATATTCTCATTAATATCAATAAACCATGTGGGAATTGCTTTTATCACAGAATAATATTCTCTTATGTCGTTATAACAATAACATTGTGAATATTGAGAGAGAGAGATTTATTGTACACTGAAGAAGATCCTTTCTTAAATTATTATGTGATCCTGCAAATGAACTGAATAAATAAATCGTTTATGTATTTGTTTTACAGACTGAATCAAAAAGAGATTAAGGTAGCAATTCTGCGGGTAACTGTTTATTATCTCTCTCAAAAAATCATTCGCAAGCTGAGATAATTAATTTGTTTGCTGAAGATGGTAATTTCTTGAATAGTTGGAGAATTCACGACTTTTATGGATGACTGAGCGTGTGTTGCTGGTGCATGGAAATATAGCTGATGACGTAACTCACAGTAAGGTAATTCCACATCCATGGAACGGTTGACGCTCTGACGCAATTGCCCTTTTCAGGAGACATTCGTCAAATAAGTATAATAGGCTACTAGGCCAGCAGCGAATGCCTGTTGCTTCACTGATTGAATTGAAAGAAAAGTGCATGGGCGGAACTGGAAATTCTACACCGGGACTAATAAAGCTCAACCATGGCAAATCCTTGATAGCTTTTGGCGTTTCTGTTTCATGTTTCCGTCACCATATGAGAGAAAATACAATTTAATTTAAAGATATTTGGAATGGATCAATCTGATCTCGCAATTGAACGAAACTGCATCTCTGGAGGCGAAATCTGGTGAGTAGCAAATTTATGTTAGGTCAATCAATTCGCATGTTTTTTTAACCATATTTGCAGGTACAAACGCAATATTTTCCATGTTATCTAATTTCATTTACAGCATCTTTCTTTTTCACTCTCCTCTTTTCAGACATATCGAAATGCAGGAACCGAAAAGCCCTTTCATCGCCACGGTCAATGCAGTCACATCCAGGCAAGAGCTGCGGTGGATAATCGAGCCAGTGATGCCCAGTGAGACACTGGACCACACCAGTGAACCAACAGCAACCGAGAAAGGAAGCTTCAAACGAAATTTACAGGTAACAATACTTAAAATATTAAATAGTAAGGTATTTTTTTTTAACTGTTTTTTGGGTTAGTGATTTTCTCTAGACTAGCCTATACATCAAACAAAAAATATAAACAAAACAAAATAGCAAAAATGTTAAAGTTTAGGTCAACAAATATTGCAATTAATATATTGTATACTATTATGGCAGCACATGCACTAATCTTACATATAAAATGACATATTATGCTTGTCCTGAAATCATAGTTCAGTCTTTCAATTTAAATTTGTCTTCATTAGATGGACCTTGCCTGAATTAGTTTACTATGTTCCATAAAGCTAGCAAAATATGATGTTATTGATGTATTCACATTCAAAGCACACAATTTAAGATATTTAAAAGTACTTGCCAATACAAAACATATAGGTGTGAATTTAGCTTGACTGGGACAATGTTTCCAAGTCAAAAAGTGTTCCAGTCAACCTGTATTCACCCCATTTGTGTTTTGCAACTTCAAAATCTTGTACAGAGAGATAGTGTTAGTGTGACAACTTTCTCATTCGACAATTGGTCCCTCTAGATGTATATCTGTAAAGATCAGTAAAGTAATGGGAATCAATAGATTATTCAAATGTTTTAAAATTTTTACGCAGTACTTGGGTCACTTTTTCATATCTTTTCACTCAGTGATGTGGGCTGTGGATTATTCATCATTGCTTTGGCACAAAATTCATTTAATCGCTACAAATTACATGAACACATTTCTTACTTTGGCCAGTTTGCATGTTTAAATACTTGTTTCAAAACTGTTAAACTTAAGTTCAATATCAAACATCATTTAAATCTGAATATGACAGTAATTTACTGATTTGTATAGTTATACCTGAAATATATTCTGAGTCTCAAAAAATTAAGTATTAGAATAACTGTTAGATGTAGCTGAACAGCTACAGGTGTTAGTCTTTCCGTTACATAATAACAAAAAAATCAAAATAATTTTGTACTGTAATGTAAACACTATAATCATGTTACATATACTGCAGGGACTTATAAAAAGCAGAGAGCGCTATTTGTTTTGTTTTGTAAATAAACTTTACAAAAGAAAACCTTGTATAATGCTAATTATACATTGTATAATTTGTGTTTGTTGCTTAGATCACTGTTTTATGAGTGACAAAGTTTGTTTTGTTGGTTGACAACCTTGCCAGTGTTATGGAATAATAACTTAATTTGAGACATTTTGATAGCTTGTTAAGCATGTTAAGGTGCATTTTGAAAGTGAAATGATTAACTGTGCCAAGTCGAAATTTGGTTAGGGGAACCGTGTGAAGAGTTTTGAAGTGAATTTATCAATACTAAGTGAACTAAATAATAAGAAATGTGTCCTAGTGATTGTTTAAAAAAAAGAAAAAGAAAAAAAAAGAAGAACTGTAATAGTTATATATAACAATATAGTTTTATGGTTTAACATGGTTATTTTTCTCCAATATTAGCTCAGTCCAGATGAAGAGGAAAAGAGAAGACGGAGAAGAGAGCGTAACAAGATGGCTGCTGCCAAATGCCGCAACCGTAGAAGAGAACTCATTGACCTTCTGCAAGAGGTGAATAATAGTGCTGTACTACCTTTTTTCATATAGTATTCAGGGTGGTGAATATTTATTTATTATTATGATAATACTTCTATCTTGTTTGTCCAGTTTTAACTTGCGACTTTTGTAATTGTGCAAAGAACCTGTTGTGAATAACAAATTAAGAATGAATCATCAAGTATTAAAGGGATAGTTCACCTAATAATACATTCTGTCATCAATTACTCACTTTCATGTCATTCCAAAGACTTGGCTTCATTCATTTATTGCCATTAAAAGAAAAAGCAAATTAATATTCACCCACATCTCTGACTCTTTAAAATATTATAATTTTCTGTTTGGGGAGAAACTCAACAGCAAAGTAGATAGTGGTGAATGAGTGTGCAACAGCATGACACCCGCCTCTCTCCAGCCCCAGAATTGTTTCACAACAATAACCCAAATAACCACATTATATTTCACAAAAGAAAATGGTCTTCATTTAAAAAAATCAAGAAAAATAAAAAAGAGTGCATCACATTCAGAAGTAGGTACTGCCAAAACAACGAACATAACCAATCAAACTCCTCATTAACCAAACTATCTAAACTAAAAGAAAAGGAAACAAAAGTACAGCAAAATAAACTCCCTAGCTAACATAAACAGAAGAAAAAGTTAAATTCCAAATAAAACGGTACCCTAGGGGTGTGCAATACTGACAAAAAATTATACCTCTATATTTTCTGGGATTTTCTCGATAATGATTTTTTGCTGAGTGTGTTATTGTAATGCTACCTTGGTGCTGGTGACCAGCTGACTCCTAAAGTTTTTGATATTCTTCATATTCTGTGTGGTGGTCAGTTCACAGCAGTGACAGAAATCATCTTTTCCAAAAAGTTTAAATGTATTTTTTCCTTTTATGAGCATTTTTACCTGGCATTTGAAGTGGCATTTACACTGACTGTTTAATGAGCTTGGAGGTGACAAATAACCTAATGCATAAATAACGTTTTGATGTTTTAAACACATAATGTTGAATATTGATGTTTGAAATTATTTAAAACATGAAGATTCTTTAAATGTGAAACTAAAACCGCTACTAGGCGGCAGCAAGCATAGACATAATATACGCAGACGCCCCATAGACTTATGCTGCCTATTGGAGCGGACGTATCAGCGCGGCACCATCTTGGATGGGTCCCCAATGCGCCGCCTCCCGCATTTATTTCTACTGAGGAAGATGTATTCTCAACTACAATGATCATAACTCGCCGAGTTTTTACTGGATTTTCACACGGTTTGGTTTGTTACAAACTGCAGAGGCTTAGTTATGATACAGGATGCTGTCACACATTGAAAAATTCTGCTTTCATATAGAAAGACTTTGTATTACGAGCTTTAACTAAGACATATGGTAGACTATGACATATTGATAAATGTATAAATGAATGAATTTTATATTTTTTTATATAGAAACCAGTTTGATTGTTCATTTGAATTTATTTCTCTCACACACTCACACAGGCATATTGATAAATGTATACATTTATGAATTTTATATTTTAATAAAGAAACAAGTTTGATTTTTCACTTAGATTTATTTCTCTCTCTCTCACACACACACACACACACACACACACACACACACACACACACACACACACTCACTCACCTTCTGTAACACATACAAGCTCCCATATATACTGCACCAGCTCAGAATTATTATTATAATAAACGTTATAATTCCAGGTCATTCCATCTTACATCTTACATTACCCTGTCAGGCTTGCAACTGGGACTGGGGAGCTAAAATCCTTTAAAAAGAACTGTTTTGCACAGCTTCTTGCGTATGCTTGCACTCTGTAACTCCAGGGTAGTTAATTTTGCGATGTGTTGCAGCCTTACTTTGTGAAATAGGTCTACAGACACCACAAATGACACAAGCATGAAATGATAATGATGTATAAATTGTAAAATAACCTAAATTATTGTTCAATCTTACTTGTGAAATGTAATC